>NC_092657.1:18412986-18712986 GCF_032118995.1 Asterias amurensis | reverse complement strand
GTCGCCGTCGCCGTCGCCGTCGCCGTCGCCTCCGACTCTTTAGGGCGCTGTTTCACTATCATGCACAGAGCTGATGTTTAAAGATGTAAGGGGGCAGAGGGCTGCGACGGCGACGGCGACGCATAAGTCGTCTTTGGAACACCATAACAGCTAGATATCCGTCTGTGGATGTTCAATCTATGGTCGTCTGGGGACAAGTCCATTGCGTTCTTTCCATTGTCCGACACCGCTCCCCCCCATACAAACACACACACCCTATCAAACACCACAAACATTCCGGATGCTGCGGTCTCAGGACTCGTTTCGGTTTAGGTAGTAAGGCAGATGACTCCTGGTGTCAAGTGTATTCAGCGGGAGTTTGTTCAGTCCCAAACTGCACTATCAACTCTGAAATAATTATGGTGAGTTAATATGTATTAGTCGTTGCTCTTTTGTCTATAATTATATTCAAATGTTAAGACTTGCGAGTTAGGTATTGCCTTAAAATCCTTTTCGTTTTGTCATTTTCTGTTGTCCCGTTTTTTTTTTTTTTTTTTTAACTATTATTACTTTTTTTATTACGAGACCCCACATAAACCCGCCATGTAAACAGCTGTTGCTTTTATCTGCACTGCGAATAGTTTTTATTTAAACACTTTAATAGACCGATTGCATTACCAATGTTTTCATGTGATCACGTGACCTATAGTGGGTATTGAAAAACACAGCTACACAGTAAAGACATGGGAAGACTCGTACCGATAGACCATAATTGGCTGTATTTTCGCTAAATAACCCTAAACTTAAAACGAAGCCCTTTTTGTAAATTTAAATGCTGTGATATTGATTTAAATCACATTTGCTGTTTGATATTTCCAGTAATCTACTACAAAATGCTCACGCGCCGTTTGCGTTGTGCACAGCGTCAAGTCGGGCTGCCATAAGGGAGATTACGAAGTTGATCCGACTCATAGTTGACAGCTACCCCTTCCAATCAAATAGTTTGCGGGTGAAAAATAAGGGATTTGCAGCTCCTTAATTACATATTTATGAAAATATTGACAGCAAAATCATTACAATTATGGCAATGTAAAACCCCACTTTCCGTTCACAATCACATGACATCGTGTGAACATTCTCGTAGAATTTCTCGTATTTGGTGTAACTGTGTTTACCCATTACTGGCATTGTTCAGTCACCGGTAAGGTTTCATGTTACAAATCCCGGAAACTCTCCAGTGATTTCGAGAATGGAGTCTTATTGAACAACAAATTGCAACAGCAATCAAGTCTTTTTAACGCACGTTTTATGTCATGTTTGTTTACATAATAATAATAATAATAATACCCACAACAGGTCACGTGACGCACTGAGCGCAATCGGTCTATTGAGTCCAGTTTATTATGCATGTTTTTCATTTGAAACGAGTCAAACAACTCGCCCTTACACTCATTGTAGCAATCATAGTGTATAAGGGGAGAAGCGAATCATACATAACTAATAGCTGTGTATCCGACCATCAGATGAGACAAGTGTGATTTTTTTTGTATATTATTAGATAAGTGCATCTTTATGCAGAGTTTTACTATAGATGGGCATGCGCCGTTTGTATGATGGTGCGGGTAGGAAACGAAAATGGGTAGAGAATGCAGAGGTTGATGAGGAAAACGCATGTTTTTGGTGTGGTCCCTGGTAGTAAACAATCCCTTGGTTGCTTGGACGTTGCTTTTGGAGCTGTCAATACGGTGGTTAAAACTGCACTTACTATCTTTGATGTTTTTATATATCTCCACGGAAGAAAGGGAGTGTGGGTTTATTAGAGATCGATCATTGGTGGTGGTTTGCAATCTTTTAAACACACGACAACTGACAGACCATTCAACAACATGGTGTGTGTAGGGACGTGTAGCCCTTGTGCAATCAGACTATAAAGACGAGACTGTAGTGTGACAAGAAAAACACAATTTTTTAGAATAATAAGCATCGTAAAGAGTGTTTGTAGGAGGACACGCACAAACAAAAATAAAGTAATACCGGAACGCACTGAAACTATTTCCCTTGTTGATGGAGAATCATGTAGATTAAAGCTTTAAAGAACGTATGAGGCATGTTATCGGTATGGTCTCTGGTAGTAAACGTTTTCAAGGACTGTTAATTGATGTTTTTGGGTGGGAGACAGATGTCTCTGTGTTCAAACACTGAGTCAATGATTACAGCAGAACTAATTTATGATGTGTTTATGAAACTCTATGAAGACAAGGGAGGTACAAAGGGAGGAGGGGCGGTAAAAGGAAGGGGTTTCTGGGGAAAGGGTAGTTGGAACATATAGGTCGGGGAGAGACATTGAGGGTGGGGGTGTTTATAGTAGCGGTATTGAACAATAAAAAACAACCCAATGGGCTTGTGCCCAAGAAACGGTTGAAGTACAAATTCCACATAATTCCTATACGACGAATATCTAGCAGTAGGTTTAATTGTGTTTAAGAAAAACATCTATATGAAAAAAAGCGTTTATATCCGAAACGAGAACATACAAGGTTCATTCGGTGTTTGTGAACAAAGCTGTTCCGTGGTCTTTTGCTAGATTATGTGCTAAAATTACCAATGAGTCTTTAACTGAAAAAAAGGTTTGACAAATGTGGAAAGTGTCTTGAGTTATGGTTCCATTTCAGGTTGACCAGGGAGTAGAGGTCAACTTGAGGTCACGGTTTTTCAAAATTTGTCTCCAACCCCCCCCCCCAAGAGACCAAACTACAAACAGTTTAAAAATCGGCCGTGTAGTTCTTGAGAAATGATGCTGTGATGCTGCAAAGATTTCCTAATTTGATATGCAAATGAGGATCACGTGGTTAATTATCAACAAAAATTAAATAAAAATACGATAGGAACAAGCTTACGTCCTAAGTTTCCACTTGATATTGTTATACGTGTTTAAAAACACATCATTTTGTAGGATACTTCTTTCCTACTCCTGCCGACAAGAGGCGTTCTAATGAGACATTTCAATTGCACGATTTCTGTACCATAGGTGTCTGTATCTCTATCTGTATTAGTATGTGCACGTCGCAGAGACTAAACTGGCATTAAATGTCAAGAAATAACTTCCCCTCATATTCTTTTTCATTCAGTAAATTTCGCCATGCTTGGCCTGTGGTTTTAGTCAAAGAGAGACCGGTTTTTAGCTGGACTTTCTTGGCTAAATGCCGCAGGCTTTGCCTTGTCGAGGTTTTCATCTTGGTTTTTGTTTGCATTTCCTTTTTTTGATTTTGTTAAATGGTATTTACATTATTATATAGGCCTCCTATAGAACGGGGCCCAGTTTTAATGCCAATATGCTTCAACCAAACTCTGCCCACAAAACCACCATGTTCCGCTTATTGTGCAAGCACTGAAAAATCTTTGCAAGCTTCGAATCAAATATAACATACGATGAGTTTCCCCGCAAACCAGCAAAAATCTCCCTGCTAAGCTGTGAAATATGCTTTATGTAAGCGCATAATATCTGCACTTTTAAAGTGTCATTTATTTACCTACGCAGTGAAGCAGAGTAATTTTTTAACTTTTACTTGTTTGAAGTGTAGGCCTTACCAAACCTACTTACAGAGCAACATTTCATGGTTTTAAAAACCACATAACTCAGCGCTTACGATCACCATCTTCCGCTTTAAGTGAAAGCGCGGAAAATGATGTCCGAGCTTGGAAGCACACATTTCGCTTGACTTAAGCGCATTATTCACCACAGCTGTCAAGCACTGAATATTTGCTTCCAGAGCAGAGCATGACATTGGGCCCTTTCGCACAAGAATTTTCATGAAGCAAGTTCCCATCATGATAGACCTGGGTAACTAGTGAAATTTACGACACTTGCCGAGATAAATTTTGGATCCTCAAGATTTTTTGCCGCAATGTGCCGCAAGCGCAATATTAACTAGACATTTAGTGTTTGTGAACAAACATGAAAGTGTTCCGTGTTGTTTTGCTGGGATTATGTGCTTCATTGCCCAAGGACTCAATAACTGGAAAAAGGTTAAACCGTTAATAGAGGTAAACCTGGGGTCACGCCTTTTAAAGTTTAATTTTAATGCCAAAAAAGTCTACAAATGAAAAAATAAATGAAAATCTGTTGTATATATCTTGAGATATGGTCCTACTTCCGGTTTGTAGAGGTCAACGTGAGGTCACGGTTTTTCACAATATGTTATGCCAAAGGAATTTATAATTGAAAAGAGTTTGAAAATCTGTTGTAAATTTCTGGATATATGGTCCCACTTCCGGTTGACCCGGAAGTAGAGGTCAACTTGAGGTCACGGTTTTTCACAAACTAATATGTTATGCCTAAGGAGTTTATAATTGAAAAGTGTTTGAAAACTATTGTATAGTTCTTGAGATTTGTTTCCACTTCCGGTTGACCCGGAAGTAGAGGTCAACTTGAGGTCACGGTTTTTCACAAGTTAATATGTTATGCCTAAGGAGTTTACAACTGAAAAGTGTTTGAAAACATGTTGTATAGTTCTTGAGATATGGTCCCACTTCCGGTTGACCGGGAAGTAGAGGACAACTTGAGGTCACGGTTTTTCACAAGTAAGTAGGTTATGCCTAAGGAGCTTATAATTGAAAAGAGTTTGTAAATCTGTTGTATAGTTCTTGAGATATGGTCCAACTTCCGGTTGACCCGGAAATATGGGTCAACTTGAGGTCACTGTTTTTCAAAATTAACTTCCATCCCCCAAGGAGTCTGTAACTACAAACAGTCTAAAAATCGGCCTTATACTTGAGATATGGTGCTGCAAAGATTGTCTAAAGATCGGCTAATTAAATATTCATGTCGTTCCGGGCTACATTTAGGTACATGTTTGGGGCTACATTTAGGTCCGGGCTACATTTAGGTACATGGTTGGGGCTACATTTAGGTCCGGGCTACATTTAGGTACATGTTTGAGGCTACATTTAGGTCCTGGCTACATTGAGGTACATTTTTGGGGCTACATTTTGGTCCGGGCTACATTTAGGTACATGGTTGGGGCTACATTTAGGTCCGGGCTACATTTAGGTACATGTTTGAGGCTACATTTAGGTCCTGGCTACATGTAGGTACATTTTTGGGGCTACATTTTGGTCCGGGCTCACTTAGGTACATGGTTGGGGCTACATTTAGGTCCGGGCTACATTTAGGTACATGGTTGGGGCTACTTTTAGGTCCGGGCTACATTTAGGTACATGTTTGGGGCTACATTTAGGTCCGGGCTACATTTAGGGCATGTTTGGGCCTACATTTAGGTCCGGGCTACATTTAGGGCTCGGGCTACATTATGGTGCCGCACAACCGGCTTTGGAAAATAGCGAATAAGTGGCCCCTAACTCAGCATACATTGTATAAACCTTGCGCGTTGCACTGTATCGCATGCTTATTTATATCCATGTTAGTTTCGTTGCAACTTCGCGCACTTGCGCGTACGCGCGCTGAAAATGTATACATGTTGAGTGCGCGCGTGTAACAGGTGCGCGCGTATAAACTGACGCTGAGCTCATGCGCGCGTTTTAATGGACAATTTGGACAATTTTAGCCGTTTAATTTAGCCGGTTGGTGGCTGGCGGTGTTAACGGTATCCCTCGCCTCCGGCTCGGTCCGTTAACAGCGCCAGCCACCAACCCGGTCATTACCACGAAGTGAAGACAGGGTTTTTGCATTGTTATACCCTAAATAGCTACCTACACCCTGTTGTGGAGCGTGACTCGTCACCGCAGCACTAGCCCTGGCGGCCTTACACTTTCGTTCTGTACTACAGTGACGTCCAAGACATCAGGGTACATTTCTGGGGCGGAAATTTTTTACAGCTTCATAACTCAAATCTTACCTGCAAGAAAGCACCAATTTCAACAGATTCACATTCCATGGCAGCATATGTTTTTCTGCGGTGGGTTTTGATCGTCATATATTCTTCACAAATCCGTCATTTTCATGAAATAATGCAGCTCCCAACGTTAACGAATTCCCATTTTTGTTCGAACTCTCACAGTCTGCCGTGTGTACGCAAGACGCACGACGCGCAAATTTTGAATTGTGTTGTTAACGCTGTGCAGTCAAGCTACGGTGACCAAAAATTTATGCGTCTAAGCTTGCATAGTGCGTCTTGCACGCGAATGTATACGCGTACGCACGACAACAGACAACACTGTGAGAAAACGATCGAAACGGGATTTTTTTTTACGTTGGAAGCTGCATTATTTCACGAAAATGACAGATTTGTTAGGAAAATATGAGGACCAAAACCCACCGCAGAAAAATGTATGCCGCCATGGAATGTGAATCTGTTGAAATTAGTGGCTTGTTGCAGGTAAGATTTAAGTTATGAAGCTGTGAAATTTTTCCGGCCCAGAAACGGGCCTCATTAGTTAGGACTCTGTTCCAGTGTACAGAAAAAGAGTCCTATATAGGGCTACCGCAGCACTACGTGTTGCACGTGTAAACTCGTTATGCACGACCAATGTGGAAGGTACGTTGTTCTCTAAACATGATTTTTTTTTAATTTTCAACTATCGATTTGAACCGGAAGACGAAGTCAAAATGGAGTCATGTCTGTGAGAAGTTTACGGAGTTTTTAACAACCTTTCTGATGATGATATACGAATTGTAGTCAAAAGGTATGGACGTAGATAAGCCCAAAAATGAACTGTTGAAGAAGAAATACAATTGCAAACTTTGACTTTCCAGTACGAACAAAAGGGGTCATACGATTTTAACGGTTACTTTTCAAATGTAGCACCAATCTTGATCTATCAGATGTCCGAACATGAATATAAAAGCTGTAAAATTCAAAGACTTTATACATCAACTAGCAAATGGTCACGTTTTCAACGTAAAACCCCAGTTGATGACTAAAAGGGTTTCCTCTTCTAATGAAAATCTCACTATGTGTGAAGTTTCAAGTTCATACGAGCTTGGGAAAGGTGCTTTTGCTAGCGGACGAAGAGAATAACTAAACTTAAGTTTGTGTCGTAACAAAAACTAGGTGTTCGTATAGTCGATACATTTCTGGTCGTAACACATCCCAGTTCAGTTTGAATACATGTAAGCTTCATTTCACCTTGACCAAGCCTAAATTGTAATACTTAGTATATACATCATGAACCTGCACCTTTATGGTGACGTCATGAGACGCTTGATGACGTCATCGTAACAAAAACAAGGTGTTCGAAATGTCGATAAGTTTCTGGTCGTAACACATCCCAGTTTTAATACATGTAAGCTTCACTTCACCTTGACCAAGCCTGAATTGTATTACTTAGCATATAGATCATATAGATCATGAATCATCAAGGTGACGTCATTAACCCTTGATGACGTCATCGTGGTGTGAACAATTTTTTTTCGGAAGTAACAAATCCCAGCTTGGATATATGCACAGCTTGATTACCAATGTTGCATTTTATAAGCAACTCCGATTAAGACATGTCAAAAGTTCAAGAAAAGGTCACCAACATATCCATTTGTGAAGTTAAGCTCTTTCATATTATGATGTATAAATTGTCAAAATATTAGTATTTTTTTTTAAAGATGAAATTGATAGATATTGACATGAAATAAATGTCTCTTAAAATGCCCCCCCCCCCTCCCCACACACACACACATATGTTCGACTGTAGAAGAGACTTACAAACCGAAAGGGAAATGTATGTCGAGAACGCCTTGATCACAGACAATACGAAGCCACATGTAAGTACTGACCGGGCCCGACTTTGCTTAACCTCAGTTATCGGACCAGAACCGGTACCTTCAACGTAGTATGGTCGTAGTTCTTGATAAATTTCAACTTCCGATTTTAACCGGAAAGAAGAAGCGTGTGAAAGACGTATTATACCAAGATAGAAAATCAGGGAAATACGTCTTACCAAAATAGAATATCAGGGAAACACGTTTTCCCAGAATAAGATATCGGAGAAAGACGTCTGACCAGGATAGTATCAGGAAATAAGTCTTACCAAGAAAGAATATCAGGGGAAAACGTTTTCCCGCGAGTTCGATGTTCGATCGAGGCAAAGTCTGCCTCGATTGACGTCACAAAAAGGGTAGGCGGAGTCACCCCCACACAACTTTATTTGTTTGTTTAAACATATAAATCGTTAAAAACAACCACTCCAAAAAATATTTTATTGTTCAAAAACATAATCATACTCTTATGTTTGAAAAGAAAATATATTTCCAGGTGGCTTTAAGGTTCATGCTAAATACCATAAACAGCGGGGGGGGGGGGGGGGAGGGGAAACAAAGTTATGAAATTAAATCAGAGTGGGAAGCGGCACTTATGGTAACAGAAAGTAGCCCTTTAACACAGTTTGCTAAAATGTCCGACCACTGGTTCCAAATAAAAAGCGCTCTGACGTCATTTTGTTTTTGATCAATCACGCTGAGAATCCGAAAGGACGGTGATGTCTTTTGGGCGTGGTCTGAGCCAGTACTGTACAAACTTTTGCGGCGTAATTGTTATAAAAGGTGTACACGTACCACTAAAATCATCAAATTCAGCATTTATCTCGGAGAGCAAGACAGCTTACACAAGGTAAGTTATTATTATAGGCATATGAAACACTGGTTGAATGATTGAACAGTTTAAAGTAGGCCATCATAAATATAGGTTTTCTCGGTCAAATTCGGCAAATGAGCAGCCAATTTCATTTTCAGGCGCTCGAATTAAAGCTATTTTGCCTCACCGGTTTTTACTGCGCTTCAAATTCAGAATTCGGTCATTCAATTTCGTTTTGAGGCATTCACGTTCCTAGCACTCATTCTTTTTCATGACACACAATCATCATTCAATTTAGCAAAGCTGGTTCGACTAGAGATTTTGCTGATTTAATCATTTTCAATTTCGTAAAGAGGCAATCAATTTCGCTCACCGAGAATTCAAACAAGTACGACTAAAGAAATACGAATAAATAGATAAACTGTATAAGGCAAACCGTTTCGTACCATCACATGTTCAAGATGGAATGCTTCCTTCAAAAAGGCGAAGTCGAGCTGAAGAATCGATCTTTCAATAAATGAAAATTTGTTTCCAGTAGACTTTACATTGGGCCCAATAAGGGTTGTTTTATTTTTTTATTTCTTTATCTTTGGGGGAGACCTTCAATGGTTAACTGACCAAGACCTGACATTTGAATGTGTTTGAATGTTGTTTTTTGTTTTTGTTTTTTAATGTGTTTCCAGTTGTTGTTTTTTGTAAATATTCACCAACTATCTGTTGGCGTGCCAAACATCTTGGCATTTATGTTCAGGAGTGCCAAAACATTAACCGCATGCCTTTAACATTCGTATAAGGAAACAAAAAGTTAACCAAGCGTTTTTAAGACTGCACAACTATCAGAATTTACTGCCTCAAACTGAAATTGAATGACTAAACACACGCCTCAAAAACACTCCTGCTAATTTGAATGCAGCTTCGGTGAGTTGTTAAATTGAATGATTAATTTGTTAAATCGACGGACGTAAAAGTAGATTTGACTTGTTTTAAAATGAAATAGAATGACCCTTTTTTAGTAACATTCGATTTCGTGCGAAATAGAATAGGCTGGTGGTTAAATTGGCTGCTCATTTTCCGAAATTTACCGAGAACACCTATACAAAAGACTTTTAATCAAAGACTCAGGCCGGTGTTTACTGTACCTGCACCCCCAATAAATACGTTAGGGTTTGGGTACTTTTTGTACAACACAAACACAAACATCCACAGAGATTTACATTCAACTTACGCTTTATAAAACTGATGGCAGAACGTTTCCCTTGTTTAGGTGTTCCCGGCCAATTTCAGCAAAAAGTCATGCAATTTCATTGACATGCATTCAAATTCACGAAGTTTCCCGTAATCCTCTCAAACTAGGGTTTCTTTTTAGCTCTTAATGCATTCAATTTCGTTTTCGTGCACACATGATCTGCAATTTTCTCGTTCAGATTCGCTTCAGTGATTCTATTTCATTTTTTTAGGTATTCAAGACTACACTTTGACCATAATTAAGTTGAATTTCTACCACCTATTTACAATTGATGCATTCGAACTAAGACTCACCGAAGCAAACATGATTTTGCTGCTAGTTTGAGTTTTCTTTTTTATTTATGTGCAACGAATTTCAGAGAGAATGAGCAGGGCTGGGGTAAGGACATGAAAAAGTAACAGGGACTATGACGAAATGGGATATGGGAAACTGAACTGGGAAAAATCAAACCGTAAAAACAGGGATAGAGCCACTATAAGTGGGACCCGCGCAAAACTGGAAAACATGAGTTATGGGCAAACACTGACATGCAAAGAACAATGCCAACGCACCGGACCGCGGGGAAGGGAGGCAGGAGGCGCGGGATTATGGAACGGGGAAAGGGAAGGAACACACGATGGAACAGGGAGTGGAGGAAGGGCAAAATAATTTATGGGAAAATAAACGGGCTGGGAATATATATAGGGAAAGGGAAAACAAAGGGACTTGAAAACGGTACAGGACCGGAAAATAATAAACTGCTCGGGAACAATAGGAATCAAACGGTTCGTCGTTACTCAGAGTGTCCCTCCACTTACCCCTCCCCCTTTTCACCACGCTACTTGCAGAATTAAATACGCAATGATGTCTAGCGGTTGTCGCAACGGGGTATAACGGGACAAGTGGCAAGGGAAGCACAATGCAAACACACGGGATTGCGGGGGAACGAAGGCAAACGGAAGCGCGGGTTATATGGCCTGGGACGGGAGAAGGAAGGGGCTCAAGGGGACAGGGGACGGTGGAAGGGGCCGGGATACAATAGGCCTACGGGAAAGGGAAAAAAAGACTTATAAACAATACGGGATATGAAAGTAATAAACTGAACGTGAAAAAAAAAAAAAAATCCGAAACGGGACTGGGAAAGAACCACTAGCAGGACCTGCGCGGCTGGATGGGAGGTCAACAAATAAGGAGAAACGGCAAAAATAAAAAAAAAGTCAGCAAGTGTCCCGTGCACAACGCTACATTTGCGGCATTTTTAACATTATTGATTCAGAAATTCAAAATAGTTATCTAATAAACGAAAAGCCAAACAAATAACAACAACAAGGAATCAGCTGTAATCTTGCGCTTGGTTCATTGTGAACCAGTAACAATGTAGTAACTTAACTTCATAGTAATAATGTTACTCTCAATTTAAGTTATTACAATAACAATCGACTTTTTTTACGAAATTGATTGAGCGAAATGTTTCAGAATAAAAACAACAAGTTTGAACACAAATTCAGAAATTCATAAAATATAAAGTCTTCCGTCTGAACTACTAAATGAGTTGAACATAAATAACGGGTTATTCCATGTCAGACCAACGCACTTTTTTACCTCAATAGAAATTGTTTGTAGTTCCTAGTGAGCAATTATGCACACAATTTTTTGCCCGATCCGACTTTCCATGTTGTCAGGGCATAAACTGCTAAAATGTATAGATTTTAAAGTAAAGTAAAGTATTTTTGGTAAACATTGTGTCATAACATGTTAATTTTCATCACATAATATCTCCAAATTTAAAATCAAAGTAACGAGAATTGCATCACCAAACCAAATCTTTTATGATTTTTGTTTTCGTTGAAAGTCGATAACCGTGACCTTAAATATGTTATCGTAACCTTTGACCTAATGTTTTTGTATTCAAAAATAAAAAAAATTACTTCAAAATGTACAACTTCATGAATATTTCTGTACAGTTCGTAGGTTAAAAAATAGTCAATATATAAACTACCATTCTTAAATACCTCAGACAGTTTCGCTATTCCTATTGGTGGAGAGCACGTCACTTGGGTGTGTATAAACCTTTGTTTTTGACCAGTAAAAAAGTGTTGAAACATGGGCCTCACACGCGAGCTTGCACCTGTGCTTATAAGACAGTTTCTTCATTCATATTGGTCGAGAGCATTGATCTCCATTATACTGACTGGATAGGACATCGCGTCTAAACGCAGGCCGCGCGCGTATTTTTTCAAACGGGTGAAGACCGTTCGTCACACGAAATGCGCTGTACACTTTTAAACGGAGTTGCTGCAAGCAGAGAGAAGTTTTCGGCCTTTGAATTGCCATTTGGGGATAAATACAATTGGAATCGGATCAAACAAACTAAAAATGCTGATGGTGAAGTCGTGCGCGGCTGTCAATCACTGGAGGAGGGAAAACTGAGTCGGCAAAGGGATTGTCTTTCCATAAGTAGGTAGGCCTTTTCATTTTTTTAGCGATTCATATTATTATTATTATATCTAACGTTACAAATTTAAGCCGGAAATTTAAACTATCTTTCATAAAATAATTATTATAGGCCAAGTATTTGTTATTTTTACCGAGCAATACTATTTTTGTTTTCGCTCCGTTACAGATGGTTGTCTGGAATCGACGAGGACGGGAAGCCCGGATTTCAACAGATGTTTGTCGTAAAAAGTTTCAATTTGTTAATGGAGTCAACTCTCAATTATCACATTGTATTTTGTTTTCACCTTTCTTGTTCTTTTCCCTCGATTTTAGCAAGTAAGTAGTTCTCACTATTGTGCCTACTCGAATTGTTTATTGTAGAAGCGACTCTTGTATTGTCTTTATATGGTTTATTGCCATTTTCTCAATGAACTGAAAGAATAAAAAAAACATGTACCTGAATCCCAATACAGTTTCTCGGCCGAGTGTTTGTTTAGAAATTTAAATATCATTATCATAATACTAATAGGGCATTTGATAGAAACAAATGTAAAGTTAGTTTGCTTTATTGCATTTCAATCAGAAACTTTTTCATACTTCAAACTATCGATCGTCATGTTTTCCCCACATTTCTATTCTCAATTTACAACTTCAACTGACAGACTCAAACCCGACCAAGTGCACATTAATTTACCCGTTTGAAGGAATTGCGCCGCCAATGTTGGGCCGCGTGTTTATGCACGCAGCATAGCGCAATGTCCTATCCAGTCAGTGTAATGGAGATCAATGTTGAAGACCGTTCGTCACACGAAATGCGCTGTACACTTTTAAACGGAGTTGCTGCAAGCAGAGAGAAGTTTTCATTCTTTTAATTGTCATTTGGGGATAAATACAATTGGAGTCGGATCAAACAAACTAAAAATGCTGATGGTGAAGTCGTGTGCGGCTGTCAATCACTGGAGGAGGGAAAACTGAGTCGGCAAAGGGATTGTCTTTCCATAAGTAGGTAGGCCTTTGCATTTTTTTTAGCGATTCATATTATTATTATTATATCTAACGTTCAAATTATAAGCCGGAAATTTAAACTATCTTTCATAAAATAATTATTATAGGCCAAGTATTTGTTATTTTTACCGAGCAATACTATTTTTGTTTTCGCTCCGTTACAGATGGTTGTCTGGAATCGACGAGGACGGGAAGCCCGGATTTCAACAGATGTTTGTCATAGCATCAATAATTAAAAGGTTCGGGAAAGCGACAAGTATATGCGAATTATGTACAGACGATACAAGTTCGTTGAGAGGATCAGTCATCTCGGAAATAGCCGACTTCGTTATTTGTGACCAAAATAAAAATATTTATTTCTGGTGGAACAGTAAACGGTTATGGGAGTTTTGCTGTTGGGATTGTTTTTCAATTAACATGATGAATAGAAGCTTCACAATAAAAAGTTTAAATTTGTTAATGGAGTCAACTCTCACTTATCACATTGTATTTTGTTTTCATCTTTCTTGTTCTTTTCCCTCGATTTTAGCGAGTATGTAGTTCTCACTTTAGTGCCTACTCGAATTGTTTATTGTAGGAGCGACTCTTGTTTTGTCTTTATATGGTTTATTGCCATTTTCTCAATGAACTGAAAGAATAAAAAAAAAACATGTACCTGAATCCCAATACAGTTTCTCGGCCGAGTGTTTGTTCAGAAATTTAAATATCATTATCATAATACTAATAGGGCATTTGATAGAAACAAATGTAAAGTTAGTTTGCTTTATTGCATTTCACTCAGAAACTTTTTCATACTTCAAACTATCGATCGTCATGTTTTCCCCACATTTCTATTCTCAATTTACAACTTCAACTGACAGACTCAAACCCGACCAAGTGCACACTAATTTACCCGTTTGAAGGAATTGCGCCGCCATTGTTGGGCCGCGTGTTTATGCACGCAGCATAGCGCAATGTCCTATCCAGTCAGTGTAATGGAGATCAATGTTGAAGACCGTTCGTCACACGAAATGCGCTGTACACTTTTAAACGGAGTTGCTGCAAGCAGAGAGAAGTTTTCGTCCTTTTAATTGTCATTTGGGGATAAATACAATTGGAGTCGGATCAAACAAACTAAAAATGCTGATGGTGAAGTCGTGCGCGGCTGTCAATCACTGGAGGAGGGAAAACTGAGTCGGCAAAGGGATTGTCTTTCCATAAGTAGGTAGGCCTTTGCATTTTTTTAGCGATTCATATTATTATTATTATATATAACGTTACAAATATAAGCCGGAAATTTAAACTATCTTTCTTAAAATAATTATTATAGGCCAAGTATTTGTTATTTTTACCGAGCAATACTATTTTTGTTTTCGCTCCGTTACAGATGGTTGTCTGGAATCGACGAGGACGGGAAGCCCGGATTTCAACAGATGTTCGTCATAGCATCAATAATTAAAAGGTTCGGGAAAGCGACAAGTATATGCGAATTATGTACAGACGATACAAGTTCGTTGAGAGGATCAGTCATCTCGGAAATAGCCGACTTCGTTATTTGTGACCAAAATAAAAATATTTATTTCTGGTGGAACAGTAAACGGTTATGGGAGTTTTGCTGTTGGGATTGTTTTTCAATTAACATGATGAATAGAAGCTTCACAATAAAAAGTTTAAATTTGTTAATGGAGTCAACTCTCACTTATCACATAGTATTTTGTTTTCATCTTTCTTGTTCTTTTCCCTCGATTTTAGCGAGTATGTAGTTCTCACTTTAGTGCCTACTCGAATTGTTTATTGTAGGAGCGACTCTTGTTTTGTCTTTATATGGTTTATTGCCATTTTCTCAATGAACTGAAAGAATAAAAAAAAAACATGTACCTGAATCCCAATACAGTTTCTCGGCCGAGTGTTTGTTTAGAAATTTAAATATCATTATCATAATACTAATAGGGCATTTGATAGAAACAAATGTAAAGTTAGTTTGCTTTATTGCATTTCACTCAGAAACTTTTTCATACTTCAAACTATCGATCGGCATGTTTTCCCCACATTTCTATTCTCAATTTACAACTTCAACTGACAGACTCAAACCCGACCAAGTGCACATTAATTTACCCGTTTGAAGGAATTGCGCCGCCATTGTTGGGCCGCGTGTTTATGCACGCAGCATAGCGCAATGTCCTATCCAGTCAGTATAATGGAGATCAATGGTCGAGAGCGACAGCTGGAACAGTTGTTCCATATCACGCGATACGCGCGACGCGCACAGCATTCCCTTATAAGGAGTTGTTTACCCGAGGGCCTTACCATTTCATACCTGGAGGGGTGTTGTGTTGAAAGAAATCATTGAACATTATTATAATTCTTGCATTATTTTACTTTTTGACCAAAAAGTGTTGATTTTTTTTGACCGAAAAGGTAATTATGAATGGGAATCAACGTGTGTTAAATCGGTTTTCAACTACAGTGGTTTACACCCGCCGAGGCCTGGTTCTTGATAATTTACCTCGACTTCGTCTCGGTAAAGTTATCAAGAACCAGGCCTCGTTGGGTTTAAACCACTAGTTGAAAACCTATTCACCACACATTGATCCCCTTATTTTAAATCCACAAGCAAAACCCACTATTCTGTTTTTAATATGACTGAAACTGTTCACGATTGTTTTTTTTCCATGTTGAGGGCTAATGTGGTCCACCGAATCATTCTTTAAATTATCAGCAGTGACGTACCCAGTGTTGTTTTTTCGTTGTAACGTGAGCTCGGCGATTTGTCTTGTTTTTACCACGTGGATATAACCCAAGTATTGAACGTACGTTACACCTGCCTCATTTGTCTTTTGTTTATAACTTAAAGCCATGGACACTTTCGGTAAACAGTGTTGTTCAAAGGCCCACACTTCGTGTATCACAACTTATATAAAAAAATTGCAAACCTGTGAAAATTACGGCTCAATCGGTCATCGAAGTCGGGAGAAAATAACGGGAAAACCCACCCTTGTTTCCGCACGTTTCGCCGTGTCATGACACGTGTTTAAAATAAATCTGTAAATTACCTTTTTAGTCAGGTGGCTTAGTGAAATTACCGTTACACGGCGGACAAAAGCACCATTTTTGGCACAGGGCTTCCTAAAGGGTCTATTAAATAAATTAGCCGAGGAGCCCTCCAGAATTTTTGTTATTTTTTATGTAAATCGCTAAATTTCAAAACGGCCGCCAAAATGACAAAATATCATTTTTATTGAGTCCTGGGGGTCATACAAACCTCAAGGTGGTTGCTAAGTGACTTACAGGTAATTTGACAATATAGGAGTACAACATCTTTTTTTTTTTGCTTTTTAAACATCGCAAATACTCAACTAGGGGGCGGATCTAAATATTCTGAAGACAGGGGGTTTCTGGCTACAAAGTTATCTTTCTCTGCCTGTATCCGAGCCCACAAGGTGCGCGATTCGGTTACAATTGATTCATCTATGCACATACGACCTGAAAACTAATCCAAGGAGAATTGCCCATTCATCTGATTGCATTTGAGAGGCTGACAATCTGTGGCTGGAAGATCTCCTTTGTTGGGAGGCCCTGATCATTCTGCTGGAAGTTCTCCAGGATATCTCTCACATTTTCGAGAAGTCATTCTTCTTGAAGTTGCTTCAGCAGGAAGTATCTGGTCCCGAGAGCATCCATAACTAATAAAAACAACAGGTTTTCTTTGAGCCAAAAAGCTCCACCTGAATCTTTCACACTGTTCTTATGCTCATGAGCTTGATTATAGCGATCACATAGAACTAACTGAAAGGACCAAGTGCACACAAAACTTCCCCAACTCATCATTAACAGGGCAAGGAGCTCATCACTGATGCGGACAGCAGGCATCCTCCATGAGTAGTTTACACGGTTCATGACAAAGAACAGCAGTGTAAGTTCCTGCAAGACAATCAACATACAGAAAGAGGGGAGGATTCTCTCTGTGAGCCCGTGAAGATGAGAATGAGGTTTTTTGTCTAATGGGTCCAAGTATATGAAAGTAGGATTTCTCATCTGTTTCTTTTCTTCAAGCTGTGGCAGACTCTTTATCTTTGGGGCCCTCAATGAGCATGACACCCTAACTCATGGAGATGTGCAGAGACAAGAGAGTGATCTTGTCGGCTTGCCTATCGAGTTTCTGTGTGGGATGCCTTCAGATACATGTCAGCCACACAAGATAATGCTTCCTCTTAGAAAAATGTCGTCCGGTCCGGCCAGAAACTTCAAGCAGAGACATCCCCAAGCTTATTCCAGAGTGCCTTTTGTGTTAGCATACCACCTACATGTAGCACATGCTTACTCTCGCAGTGAGAATCTGGTCATTTCTTCTGTACCGACTTTGCCAGGGTGAACACAGGTTGGTCGAAGTAATGTCTGGGATTATTCATTGACTAAGACATTTTACAGTGTCTCTCAACATCCATTGCATGCTTGATTATAGCAGGAGTGGGGACTTCTCAAAGAATAGGAGAGTTTGTTGTTAATGTTAATGCTCTACCGATCTAAGCACCTCTCGACTAAAACATAACACGTATACAATCTGGCATTACTTTAAAGCCATAACACTTTCGGAACAGAAACAAAAGTTCACAGATTTACAAATACCTTACAGGGCTTACAAAGGGTAATGGTAAAAGACTTCTCTTGAAATATTATTCCATGAAATGTTTTACTTTTTGAGAAAACATTAAAACAATTATCAATTCTCGACTACGAAAATTACGGATTTACAGTAAACAAATGTCATGACACGGCGAAACGTGCGAAAAAAAGGTAGGGTTTTCCCGTTTTTTTCTCTCGACTACGATGACCGATTAAGCCTAATTTTTTACAGGTTTGTTATTTTACATATAAGTTGTGATACATGAAGGGTGGGCCTTTGACAACACTGTTTACCGAAAGTGTCCAATGGCTTTAAAGAAATGGCTGGTATATAATAGGCTTAGTAGCTGTCGGGAAAGAGTGTGCTTTTCCTTTCCTGTGTACACCGATTGTTTTTTATAAGCGTAACAATCCCCTATATATACTTCGAAAAAAATGAGAACTCATTGAAAGTGTCTTTTACACTGGTCTAAAGTAGTTATACAAAAAAGGAAGAAAAAAAGTGATATTCTGTTATGTAGGCCGCCATTTTGAATTTTTGCGATTTACATAAAAAGAAATTACAAATTCTGGAGGGCTCCTCGACTAGTATTGATTAATATACCCTTAGGAAGCCCTGTGGGAAAAAAGTGTGCTTTTGTCCGCCGTGTAATGGTAACCTTTATATTTTACGCTTAGCAACCTGACTATATGTAAACCCTGTAAGTTATTGGCAAATCTCTGAACTTATTTTTTTTTTCTCTGTTCCGACGTACGATATCCAACAGTTTGTATGATGCATTTCATTTTGAAGATCAAACTGATTTATTTCCAATAAGAGGTAATTTAATCCATACTTTACAAACTGTTTCTGTGTGTGGGTTTGGTCCTTAGCAAGTGGAAGGTTTCTGTTGGTGTCAGTACAACTTAAACTTATATGAAAATAAGAGATTCATTGTATTTTCAATTCTTTGTTTTTATTCCTTTAACAATATAGTAAAATGGCCGAGCTTTCTTACTCAGTGCTCGTCGTATGCATGCTTGGTTTGGTGCAGATCATTGCAAGTACTGATCAAGAAACATGTGACAAGGAGCTTCCCGAGTCGTAAGTTTTTCAATATTTTCTCAAGCAGTAGACCGATTGCGCTGTCAATACTAACATGTGATCATGTGATTGGTATATAAAAACACAGCTACACCAGTACAGACATAATATATGAGCAGGCGCGTACTGATGGACCATAATTGGTTGTATTTCCATAATAAAACACATTTTACTAAAAACGAAGCCCTTTCAATAAAAGTAAAAATGTTGTGACATTGATTTAAATCAGATGTTGTGTTTGATAAATCCAGAATTCTACTACTTAAGAGGTGTCTTTTGAGAGTATGGTTAGATTATACGTAACTAAATTGCCGAGGTTTGAGCGAGCTCATGCGCCGTGGTTAGTGCGGTATGCACGGCGTGAAGTCGGGCTATGCCGAAAGAGACCTCAAAGTTGTCCGACTCTTGCTGACAGCTACCCCTTCTTATTAAATAAGTTAAGGTTGACAATAAAAGAATGCGCAGCTTTTCAAGGAGATTTGTTTTTGCTTTATATCGGCAGTAAAATCATTACAACAAAACCACACTTTCCGTGCACAAACACAATTATGACTTCGTGTGAGCATTCTTGTAGAATTTCCTCGGTTTCTTTTTTTCAGCAACCGCTTAAGTCCCAAGGTACAAACTCAAGACTATTCTTCAGTGATTTCGAGAATAAAAGCCTCTATTAAAACAAACAAACAAACGCAACAATAATCATAAGTCTTTTTAATGCACGTTGATATGCAGATGCCGTGTTTGTTGATGTGTAATACCCATCTCAGGTCACGTGACGTTCGCAGCACAATCGGTCTAAAAGACCTGCTTGAACGAAAATGTCAAGTCGTGAACTTTGCTGAATTCCACTTAAAATGTTTTCGATGAATAAGGAAATCGAGTCATATGATTATAAATAGGTTTCAATTGTGTAAAAAAAAACAATCATTTTGTATGCCCTTATCCAGAGCTTTTCTGCGAGATTTGCGAAAAGCCCCGTTACGTAATCACTCTCAAAACGTCATAAGTAGATAAAGCCGCTTTGTTGCAGCGTGGATGTATAACAAAGCAAACTCCCACAAATGACGTCAGCGGCATTGTCCTTTGACGCCTGCTCTCAACGGCAGAAGTGTTTTTAGTTTAAAAAAAACCTTTAGGTAGGGGCCTAATTTTTTAATCGATGATACAAAAAGTTCAGAAGTGTACACATATCAAAATTACATTAAAATTGTGAACAAGTGCATTATAAACAGGTAAAAATACCATTTCTGTTGAAAACATTTCGCTCAGGTAGCTGTTTCTGGACACTATCAGTAATTGTCAAAGACCAGGCTTCTCACTTGATTTAACACAATATATGCAGACAAACGAACCTGTACAAATTTAAGCTCAATTGGTCGTCGAACGTGCGAGATGATAATGAACAAACAAAAACACCCTTGTCACTCGAAGTTGTGTTCTCTCAGACGCTTGATTTTGAGACATCAAAATCTAATTTCTGAGGTCTCGAAATAAAATAATACTCGTGACCAAGTAAGGTTCTATGCTAATGATTATTTTGAGTGTAATTATCAATGGCGTCGACTGCCTTTAAAGGGCCTTTTGAGCTTTGTTAGGCATTTTGTTACTCCGGCTCTAAAAACAAAATTCCCTCATTTGACCATCCATTGATTTGTAATGACATAGCTAGCAGGGTTTAATAATGCAACAGACTAGGTTGGATTGTTTTTCTCATCCTCTGGTTATCTCGAATATCAGGAACAACTAGATCCAAACATTATAATCTGTTCCTTGATGTGTTATATTTTACCTTCTCCACAGTTGTTGTGCTGGAAAGGAAGTTCCTACAGCATCCCCACCTGAGTGGCCATCGAGCCAGAGTCCAGCAGGTGGATCTGAAGCAAACATTAATGCTACGCTCTGTGTCCTCTACAGACAAGTCAATTGTTTGGTGTGTAACCACCCGTATCAGTAAGTTTTGATATCCGTCTTTGACTGACGCACGTGATACGCAATAGTTATCAAAAGTAAAAAATTCATTTTCTTTTTGTAAAACTTATAGGCCTACATGAGCATGTTTTGAGTTATTAATAACACAATGCAATTTATTTGTCATAACTGATACGTGTGTATGACGTGTAATATATTTTATGTTTAAATACCGATCTTTACTGTTATCATTACTAATTCGGCCTTTCCTTGGCTTCATTGAATTATGAACATTGCACAAATTAATATACAAAATATTGTTCACTCCAATGTTGGTCCAAATATGCACGATTTGTGCCCCAAATCACATAACACCAACGTTAACAAATATTTACTCAGACATTGACGTACAAAAAAAATCATATACACTAGCGCTGGCTATGGGCTGGGTCATGAGTCTGGGCTGAATAATAATGTGTGAAAACTTGATGAGTAAATGTGTTGGGAACGCAAGTTGAGTACCTTCTTACGCAATGTTGGGCTACGTGGCGATTTGGCTAGTACCCTCGAGAGTTGTGTCAGAAATGTTACGCATAGTTGGGTAACTGTTTAACACAGAAATTTAGTAAATTGCGACGCAACCCCTACTGCGTAAACCCTCCAAACGACTACATGTGATCACGTGACCAATAGTGGGTATAGAAAAACACAGCTACACACAGTCATGGTCAAATAAAGTGATCAACAAGGGAGTGCAGTTTTGGTCAAAATTATTCGTCAGAAATGATTTGATCAAGTATTGGTTTTGTCGTTCTATCTTACTGAATAAAATTCCCATCCAACATTTGCAGTGAAATATGTGTTCCACAGAATTAAAAAGCAAATGCACCACTTTATAACTTGAGCAACTATACACCATCGTGGAATCGCTCAGGAATCAAACCAGATCGCTCAGTGTTTGAGTGTATAAAACATCCCCTTTCGATACGATATTTGTTTATAAATTCATGCAACTCGAGAACATAGGGCCTTTTTGGATTGAAGAACTGCTTAAAACGCTCAAAAGTGTAATTAATACTTATGGAGGTCAACTCAGTTTTCCCGGGGTTTGCTCACTAAATTGAACAGCACCGCCGTTCCATTCATCTTACACAACTGGATCGCATGTCTAAATAAACTAAATAAAATGCTTTTTGCAGTGATGTAATAATAATTTTGATTGGTCTTGAGGAATATAGGGCCTTTTTCGATCCAATTTTTGAACTCCTTTCATATCTGAAGACGTGACCCGTAATGGGTATGTAGTAGTTAGTAAAGTCTGGCTCCATTGGTTTCCCGTATGCAGGCAACGAACACACTTGTTGTACTGGGCACTAGCCCAATACACTCATGCTTCCGTCCACGTGAAAGACGAAGCGAGTGACTCAATATACTGCTTCAATCTCAGATTTGTGTACAAGTAAAGGGTTTTTATATTTAATCACTGCCATAAGTTAAATCTGTCTAAATATCCAGCAATTAAGTGTAAGAATTAACATCCTCGCGATGGATCACCTCGTTATTTTTGAGAGGGGTAAACTGTGTGTGATGATGTATGTTTGCATTATCGACTGTATGATCCCGATTCCAATGAAGTACTAGATCTGGAGATGGATTGGAAGAACGGTTAACAGGTTCACAATTAACAATTATTTTTTATTTTTGCTTTTTTCGGTAATATATAGCAAATTTTCTTGAAGATGTTTTCAAAGTGTTGAAATTATGCTGTTTTTTTTTCTATAAAATATTTTTGGGAGAACAAAGTCAGTATCGGGTGCACAAAATTAGCAAGAAAAGGGAGGGCTAGATTGGTTTATCCTTTGTTGCTCAATGTCACAACCAACGCATCGGGGTTGTTGTTGCAACCGAGGAAGAACCAAACACTGCAGATATAAATTTGCACTCAAGCCAATCAAGATTATATTTACTTAATATTACCAATTTATTTACAACACAATTCTGCTCTCTGAGTTCCTTTCTGTGGCCACCGCTTAAACAACGAAATTCACGCCTCAAACTACAATAAATCCAACCCTCAAAATTCACTACTTCCAATCCACGAAGTCAGTCACCTCAACTCTTAGCTTTTGGAGTTACAGACTCCGAGTAATCTTAACTAGTTTCTCAGCTTCCTTCTTCTCGCTAAATTCAACAATATTATATATCAAGTACTTTGCAAATTCTCAATGCTTCAACAATCTATCTCCAGTACTTTGCAAATTCTCCATAATTCGACAACATATCACAGAACTTTTCAATAATTCGACCCCAATATGTCACAGTACTTGGTAACCTCTCAATAATCCAACAAGTGTTCAACAACTGTCTATTCTAAGGGTTAACCTCACTCCTTAGGCTCGTCAACTCTCTCGTTGAATCTACACTATCATAGTTCATCAATGTTCGTACAAGTGTTCATTGGATGTTCATCTTGGCATTCTTTCCCAGTTCCAGATTATCCAGTTCAATTGATGCAAAGGTTTCGCCTCTCCGGCTTTCTCATTCACCACCATAGCTCAGTGTATGTTGGCCGACATTCCCATGTGCTTTCTCATGTTACAGAAGCGTCAAATCCTCCACTCTCGGAAATTACTAGCCGGGTGGATAAGGGATATCTATAATAACTAAAAATGAACCAAAACTGTACAAGAACAAGGTCGCTAACATTATGGGATGGTATCGGCACGCTTTCCAATAAAACAATGACAAATTATCAAACTTGCAATTCTCCGCTTTTGGACCAACAATTCCTTTCAACAAAAATGATGTTACAACACAGTTAGCTGTAGCCGCTGCACAGTAGCCAGTAGCGCTTGCCCCAGTAGTTGCACAGTAGCAGCTCGCGTTAGCACTATTTACAACAGCAAATCATGGCCCTATATTTTAGTGTACCACAAAATATACAAAACAACTATTTGCAACTGCTTCCATTAGTCAATCTGTGACACTCAAATCGTTATCGTTATCGTTATCGTTATCGTTATCGTTACCGTTATCGTTATCGTTATAGTTATCGTTATCGTCATCGTTGTCGTTATCGTTATCGTTATCGTTATCGTTATCGTTATCGTTTTCGTTATCGCTATCGTTATCGTTATCGCTATCGTTATCGTTATCGTTATTGTTATTGTCATTGTTATTGTTCAGTCTACTACAACAAGCATGACAATTATAACACTCTTTATTGTTTTCAGTTTGGAAATAATTATCAGGCTACATGCACTGTATTCATGGCTGTATGCGAGAACATTATCCGCTCTAGTTTTATTTACCCCCTTTATCTGGAATGGCTGTGACCGCACTGCATATTCATGAATATGTGTGTTTGTGCACACAAGTGTTGTGAGAAAGAGCAGGGGCTTATTTTCTGTCCGAAATGGGATAGATTATTAACATTAAAAATGGTTTCAGACACGTGATGATTTTTTTTATCGTGATGTTTCTGAAGAAAAACAAATCCGTCACAGCTGTACTTGAAGCAAAAAATGTATTAGTTATGGCTGCATGAATGTGTCAACAGGAACTGAAAAGAAAAATAGATCGAACATTAATTTTTGTTTGTCGAAACAAAACAATTTACGATAGGTTGGATTGGTGGAATTTCTCCCGATTGTTTCTCTAGGCCGAGCCCGGTCATCTGTACCGAGCATAAACATTATGAAATCTTCCACGGAACAAATAATCTTCTCTGTAAATCACGAACAAGTAAGAGGTCAAGCTGTCATGTTGGCGTCTTGTAACACTTCAAGCAATTGCTCAAAAACGCAATCAAAAAGTTGTTGTTGTATGAATTCGGCCCAATGATCTTGCCCGTATCGTAAAAATTTGATATATATAATTCACGATTTGTAACCCAAGTCGCAAACCTTGACAAAATATTGGTTTGCTAAAAATGATTTTCACAAGCTTACCATGGCATGAAAAGCTTATGACAGCAATACCTTTTATAATCCTTTTTTTTTTTTTTTTTGAAGGCCTAAGGCATCGAAATGTTGTATCACCGCTACCGACGAGACGAATGACACGATGATCGGTGGGCCCTTACCCTTCAACGAGTACCTCATTGGGAAATACAGAGCCCTTGATAGAGGCACAAATGGCTTTTACCTCTATCCCAAGCACGAGGAACAATCTAGCTATTACGACGACAGAACACCAACGGCAAACGGAAGGTATCAATTATTGATGTGCAACATAACTGATTTCTTATACGTATAAATAGTGCGGCCGTCGATTTCACCAACCCCTTCTTAACTTAGGATTAAACTTTTGGACTTCAGTATCCATAAACGTTAGGACGCATTGAACATACCATAAGTTAGAACAAGTTACTTGTCCTAACTCAAAACAGAATTAATCCCTAGCGTTTCGTGAAATCGGTTGGTCCTCTAAAACGCAACGCAACATTTTAAAAGTGTTTACAATAATTGAATGAAATGTTTCGCTCAGTGAATCAGAGTTCGAGTTAGACTTTTTGAAATTCAATCAGTCTTTGAAACTAAACCAATTCAAAATTAAAAATAAGAAGTAGTTTTATATCAAGTTATAAACCAAACGGAAACTTACTGGGTAAATGTTAACTAGTTTTGTATTCCAACCCAAAATGTATTGAGATGTAGGCATAATAATGGGGCTGGTTTTAAAATACATTTGTTCACTAGATCGTTCATTATAAAGTCCCTAAATCAGGAGACTTTCCCGTCAGGTATTGATAAAGAACATGTTTATTACGCTCCTTTATCACAACATTTATATTCAATATTTCGGACAAAGATTAATAATTGGCCAATATACTTATCCCTCTTGGTGATTATGAAAATTGACAAACTCAATGGTGGTAACTAGACATTAGGTGTTTGTGAACAAACACAAAGCTGTTTCGTGTTCTTTTGCTTTGATTAAGTGCTACAATGATCAAGGAGTCTGTAACTGAAAACAAGTTTGAAAATTGGTTGTGTAATTCTTGAGATATGGTCCCACTTCCGGTTGACCCGGAAGAAGAGGTCAACTTGGGGTCACGGCTTTTCAAAGTTTATTTTAAATGCCTAAGAAGTCTATAAGAGTAACAAGATTGAAAATCGGTTGTGTAGTTCTTAAGATATGGTCCCACTTCCGGTTGAGCTGGAAATAGAACGAAGCGCCCCCTTCGACGAATAATGGCCAGGCCGCACAGTGCGCCCTCTTCGTTCTATATATTTTTGTTTCGTTCTATATATTTCTGATTCGATCTATATATTTATGTTTCGTCCCATATATTTATGTTTTGTTCTATATTATTTTTATATTATTATTTCGTTATATATCAATTATTATTTCGTTATATAGATATATATTTCATTCTATATATATTTTATTTCGTTCTATATATTTTGGTTACGTTCTATATATTTTTCTTTTCGTTAGAAAGGAAACTTTTCGGTCAATCCGGTATATTTGTTATTATTAAATACTCTTTTTGTATATGGTATGTATTATTGCAAAGCTGAACTCTTCCTCTTTAAAATGATACAACAATTGCAATGATTACATGTTGCTGGACTTGACCACGTTAATGAGAATGAGACAAAGTCACAAATCAAATGTGCCAAAATTAGCAATATTGTTGTGTTACTGTATGAATTGACACTGTAATTCAAACAAGCAAGACAACTTACTGATCTTAATCCACTTGATTGAGACTAGAAATTGGGTATAGAGCAAGACAACTTACTGATCTTATTACACTTTATTGATACAAAAAGTTCAGTAACGAGTGGATGATCCGAAGGCGTTGATAACAGCATGGCACCTTCTTCTCATGCTGCACACAAGTCTTGTGATGCGCTGATGATGAGGAATTGGCGTTCCATTCTTCATTAAGGAACCTAGTTAGGTCAGCCACAGTTGATGTGTTGGTGGTTCTGGCGCGGACAGCGAGGCCAAGCTGGTCCCACAGATGTTCCATAGGATCCAGGTCTGGACTGTAAGCGGGCCAATCCATCCGGTTCACCCCAACATTTTTCAGGTAGTCAATCACCAGTCGGGCTCGAGGGGGGCGAGCGTTGTCATCTTGAAAGATGGCGTTTGGTCCAAAGTCTGCAAGTATGGGACTGCATCCGGCTGTAGAATATCTTCTTGCAAATACCCATCAAACAAGGTGTTTTTCATGAGATGAGGGTAAATCGTGTCCGATGAGCTCACTGGTGAAAATCACTGTGTAATAGTTCTGAAAAGCTTGATCGGTTTGATTAATGAGCATTACCTATTGACCATTCACAGACAACGGTAATTTTGGCACATTTGATTTGTGACTTTGCCTCATTGTTATTCATGTAGACAAGTCCAGCAACATGTAATCATTGCAAATGTGGCATCATTTTAAAGAGGAACAGTTCAGCTTTGCATTGATATATACCATATACAAAGAGAGTATTAAGAGTCAGTTCAGGTAAATAATTGACATAGTTGCTCACGGTCAAAAAATGAATTTTTTTATACTGTGTGGGTGGGAGGGCCTTGGGGTGCAAGTAAACAAAATTGCATTTTTAATTCCATATATAGCCCGTTGCCATGGTTACAGCTCATTTTTTTTTTTTTTTTGCCATTTTAGGCCGATTTTGAGGTCTGAAAAACTGGATTTTAGCTCATATTTACAACTCCACCCCACCAAAATGCAAAATTTTTTCAAAAAACCTTTTATATCACTACAAAGTATCATCCTTGGCCTTCCTTGAGAAAAAAATTATTGCTTTAAATATCACCCTTGTGCTATTTTTGCATCATGCATTACAGTATGTTTTTAGAACTTGCAAAATCGACATTTTTACCCTATTTTTGGACCCCAAAATGTCAACTTGCCAGGGGTCTCAGAAAATTATCCTTTCGGCTGTTATTAGGGCAAACATTGGTCTTTCCATATCTGGTGTCGAAAACTTGGGCAATTGTATCATGTTGTGACAGTACTGCCTCAAAACTAGACTACTTTTTTCCCAAAAACGTGAAAAATGCCTTTTTAAGGGTCTTTTCACATAGTATCGATAAACGTGTCCACGGTAAAAAATAAGGAACATTTTTGTTATACTTTGTGGATGGTAGGGACCTGGGGTCCAAATAAACAGCGTTTACATTTCAAATAATAATATAACACGTTGCCATGGTAACAGTTTATTTGTTTTTAGGCCACTTTAGGCCGATTTGGGGGTCTGAAAAACTGTGTTTTAGTTAATATTTACAACTCCACCCACCCCACCAAAAAACAAGCATATTTATGAAACCTTTTCCATCACTATAAATTATCATCCTTGGCTTTACTTGAGACAAAAAAACTATTGCTATAAATTTCACCCTTGTGGTGTTTTAAGATCGTGCATTATAGTATGTTTTTAGAACTTGCAAAATCAACATTTTTACCATATTTTTTGCACTCAAAATTTCATTTTTGCAGGGGTCTCAGAATATTTTCCTTTCGGTTTTGATCAGGGCCAAAACTTTTCTTTTTATTTCTGTTAAGAAAAACCCGGGCAATTGCATCCTGATGCAACAGAACTGTTTCAAAAATAAACCCTTTTCCCCGAAAACATAGAGAAATGCATTTTGAAATATTTACTTCATTTTGAATTTATAACATTAAGAAGTTAGTAATAATTCCATCAATCTGGCAGCTTTTCATAAGCACTCTGTAGGCTTAGTGCATTACCAAACATTGATCAGGACTTGTTAATGACCTAAATCTTAGAATTTGCCCCGGCCCCACCCCGGCCCCGGCCCAATCATATTTCTTGACATTGCATAACAAAATAAAAAAGTTTTGTGAACAGCGCCTCTTTTTTGAAAGTCACATTTTTTAATTTCCCTTGCACATCAAGAAAGTTTGTACTGTCTTAATTTATTATTGGTCCTCAGAATATTTCCCCTTTGGTTGTGATTGGGCTATCATTATGGTTTGCATGTCTGCTGGGGAGAAACACTTTGGTTTAATGTATTCTATTGTTACACTTCTGCCTCAAACATGGTAATTTTTCCAAAAACAATAAAAATGCATTTTGAAGTTATCCCTTAGTTTGAATTGATAAAAAACAAAAACGAGCATGCTTGTTAAAAAAATATGGCACTGTTTCCATGTTCTTTAAGTAACATATAAAAAGTTTATAACCATGCTTTGCCACTGAGAGTTCTTGTTTTGTCATGACTACTTTACCTAGTTGTACATGTATGATTCACATTGCAAGAAGAGAAGTAGTACGATGAGCATTCTTTACTATTCTTGTGTATACATTTAACAGTCTTCTTGGTCCCCTGCTCGCTACCAAACTAAACATTTTCATCCCTATCAGAACAAAGAGGCTCTAAAAGTGAGCAAGTACTGTGTCCAAACTAAAATGGCCCCCCAAAAAAATGAGCCGTAACCATGGCAACGGGCTATATATGGAATTGAAAATGCAATTTTGTTTACTTGCACCCCAAGGCCCTTCCACCCACAAAGTATAAAAAAAAAAATCATTTTTTGACCGTGAGCAACTATGTCAATTATTTACCTGAACTGACTCTTAAATAATAACAAATATACTGGATTGAAAAAAGTTTCCTTACTTTTTGTGAGCAGTTTATATATGTTGGTTCCATTCTATATATATTGGTTCCATTCTATATATATTGGTTCCATTCTATATATATTGGTTCCATTCTATATATATTGGTTCCATTCTATATATATTGGTTCCATTCTATATATATTGGTTCCATTCTATATATATTGGTTCCATTCTATATATATTGGTTCCTTTCTATATATATTGGTTCCATTCTATATATATTGGTTTCGTAGTAAAGTCATAAACGGCGCCCCATAGACTTATGATTATTTGATTTGGTTGGTTTCTTGAGTTCATGACAGTATTTTAAGAGTCCATTGTCATGTGACAAACTACTCAAGGATAAAAATCCTTGTATTTGGTTGGTGGTTTGATGTTTGGTCTAGCACGAGTGGATTTTACTGAACTCGTAACCACCACACTCTGCACCTACGATCACGATTTTCCGCTTAATGTGCGAGCGCGGATTATAATGTGCGAGCTTGGAAGCACACAAACAAAATAAATCCCTGCTAAGCAGTGTATATCGCTTGAAGTAAGCGCATAATGCACTGCTTCTGCTAAGCACTGAATCTTTGCTTCCAGAGCAGAGAATGACATGGGCCCATTCGCACAAGATTTTTCATTAAGCAAGTTCCCATCATGATAGGCCTGGTGGGCGACTAAATTACTACTCGACTAGTCGCACCTCAAGCCCAACTATGACACTTGTCGAGATAAATTACGGATTCTCAAGACTTTTGCCGCAATGTGTTGCAAGCGCAACATTATATATGTTGTTGTGAATAGTAAGAAGCAACACAACTGTTTTACCAGAGAGGTATTCGGGAAAATTTTTGTAGTCAACATTTGAGCACGATTATAACGGAGTAGAGAAAAATAGTAGTCGCGACTCAAATAATAATTTTGTAGTTGCGACTTTAACACTAAAGCACACTAGTCGCCCCTGCCTACTTTTGCACAAGTAAAGCACGGGTATTCTCATGGGAATGCAAATCAAATTTTTAAGTCACTGTTGTTTTCGCAGTGAAAGTTTCGCAGGAGTTGAGCACGTAAGCGCTGCGATTCTTTCCTTTAAAAGCCATTCGCCCAGGACCAACTTTTTAAACACAAAAAGCAGCTAAACACAACAAATACATGTACAAGTTGTGAATCAAGGTATTCTGCTCATCTGCAATGTGTACGGAAGCCGGTTAGAAAGTAATGGTTCCTGAACAGTGGTAGTAAAACAGAATGAGTAGACTCCTCTCAAGAAGTCACAACTCATGATATGTACATACTGCATAGCATAATAACAACAACAACAACAACAACAACAACAACAACAACAACAACAACAACAACAACAACAACAACAACAACAACAACAACAACAACAACAACAACAACAACAACAACAACAACAACAACAACAACAACAACAACAACAACAACAACAACAACAACAACAACAACAACAACAACAACAACAACAACAACAACAGCAACAGCAACAGCAACAGCAACAGCAACAGCAACAGCAACAGCAACAGCAACAGCAACAGCAACAGCAACAGCAACAGCAACAGCAACATATGACTTAAAACATGACGTATAACGTAGCCTGCACTGAAAGTGCCAATTGATTCAGTAAATAGTGAGAAGCCGATTACATCATGTTTATCGTAAGTTCCATACTCTACTGATGTCCTTCTTATCTGGAATTGACACAATATCAAGTTCTGTGTTCCATGCAGAGGGGAGCAGGTTCTCCCATTTTCGTTTGTTTCCCTAACATTTTCCCAAAACTAATTCTACAATGTAAATACTTTTTGTAAAACCTATGTTATACAATATACAAAAGTAAAATGAAACTTCAAAGTGGTAGATACGTTGACAACATACTTTACTTGTTCAGTAGTGTTAAATAAATGTAATAGTTTTTGGTCGTTTGTTGCGAAACTATTGCTTTTATACGCAAACAATAATTATGTCTACATTACTTAACAATTCAAGCAAGGGGCAAATTTTCTTCATAAGCCAAGTTTAAAAGATTTTACCACCTTCAAGTTTGGTTTAAGAGTTCACACATTTTAAATCACTTTTGTTTCTCAGATATACCTAAATGTCAATGAATGCTAGTTGAAGTTACATTCTGCCTAATTGTTAAGTTGACAATGTGCGCCTGGCAGATTGCGAGCATTTCTACTTCCCATGGTTATACGTCATATTATAGGTTAAAGAATATTAATTTCGTTTTGTACCCATACACCGATGTGTATACTCAGTACTTCCCGAGTCCTGTGAAAAAACATCACAGGCATGTTACTCGGGTGGGATTCGAACCCACGACCCTTGCAATTCTAGAGCAGTGTCTTACCAACTAGACTACCGAGGTTGCCCGGCAGCTAGAGGCAGTTCGAATCCTATGTTTTGGCAGCGGGTACCGCAACAATCAGCATTGTTTGTTTTGAGTCTAAATGCAGAGTGTTGTAACCCTGAGACAACATACGAGTAGACCTTAATGTAGCCATCCACACTGTTAGAGTGTTGGGCATCATGCAGGAAATTCCTATCGTTAGCCCATTATGGGCTATGCACTTTCTGTAGGACAAAAAACACAATGTCCACAGATTAGCATTAAACTTTTACAGTTTGAAGATAATGATGGTAGAAAGCTTCCCTCAAAATATTACTTGCTGATGATGTGCTAAATTGTTTGAGAAATGAGTAAAACAACATGTCATGAACATAATTTTCGTCTCAGTGATCATGAGACGAAATCTATTTTAGCATGTTACACGTATTTTCATTACATTGTTTTACTCATTTCTCAAAACCGTCAGCACCCCAGCAACTAAAATGTTAAGGCCGGCTACGCTTTATACTAGCAATGTCTTAAAACGGTGTAAATTAAATGTAAATCTGTGGTCATTGTGTTTTGTGTCACAAAAAATACCCAAATTATTTTATAAAGATAAATGCCTGATCATTTCATCAACCCCTAGGTTGGTTCAAATGAAATTGAATGATCATTGTGATAGTTATAATAATAATAATATTTATTCGGGCAATCACATTTACAAGCACATATACATACATTAAAAAATATTTAAGAAAACAAAGTAAAACAACAGTGGGGTGCCCAGGAGAGCATAAAAGTATAAAAAAATAACTGTCGCCAAAAGGCGTATGTCTCCTAAAACCCTAAAAATACATTGAGGCAAGAGGAGGCATATAAAAAAGCAGAAGATAATACAAAACACAAAACAATTTATAAAAAGGCAAACAAGCAAAGACAAACACAGAAAAACACACCAAAAATGATATACGTAAAAAAGGCAAGTCTATACATCAAAACGGTTTAAGAGCAATACAACAAAATTCCGATGAGGGGACACAAATTAAATGACATTGTGAATTGAATCATAGAATGATTTTCTTCTTTAGATCGGTCTCTATACACGATGTGACCTTTACATTCAAAATCGCCCTCTGTTGACAAAACACTGTACACGTCATATTTCGCCGGGCAAAAAGACGTGTACAGTCTACCCGCAACCCATGCGTTAATAGGCCTATTTGCCCGGTTTTATATGCAGTGTTGATTGTGGTTTTTCATGCGTGACCTCGGTTTGAATGAATAATTAGGACAAAGGGCTTCTGAAATTCAGTCTTTTTTGGCCTTATCTGAAAAGTATTGACAAAAATAATGTAGCAGCACATTCAAATGGAGATTATATCTGTCGTTCTGTATGAAAACAAATCAGTGCAACTTAAAACAAAAAAATGCTTCAAAAAGAAAGAAAATAAGTCACAAAAACACGGCAAACTTTCCCGTTATGATTGTCGGCAACAGTCCCCATTTGGTATATATGGATAGAATATTTCATATTCTTCCCGGAAATGTTAAAAGCGAGAACACGTCGTAGCTAGTCCAGTCAGGATACAACGAAAAAACAGCATGATGCCATATCAGTCGATGATGTCATCATCAGCCAATCACCGTGCAGGAAAACCATGCTGTCTAATAGTTGATTTTTTGTGTAAAGGGAGTTTTGGATTAACGGTGGAAATCGTTGTATCCTGACTGGACGAGCTACGATCCGGTCTCGTTTTTGACATTTTCGGGAAGAATATGAAATACTCTATCCATAAATACTACTTGGGGAATGTTGCTGACATTCATAAAGGGAAAATTTGCTGTGTTTTTGTGACTTGTTTTCTGTCTTTTTGAAGCAATTTTTTTTACGTACAACGTGAAATTTGAGTTGCATCGATTTTTTCATACATAACGACAGATATGGCCTTCGTTTCAATTTTTACGTCTACTTTAGCTGGCTGTCAAAACAAAAGGTCTTGCCCGGCGGTATTTTCGCGAATCGTGTACTTTCTAGGTGGCTGCCAAAACAAAAAGGTTTTGCCCGGTGGTATACGCGCGAATCATGGTTTCGAGTGACGTCAAAGGCCACATCGTCTGAAGGGGCCGGCTCCGTATGTGTGTCGTCACTGACTGAAAACGAATAAACCAAAAGTATCAACTTTATTAGATAAAAATATGTCACTTGTCAATTTATTGACCATTGCTCATTTTCAGTATATGATAATGTATCCAGGTGATTTAACAATAGCATGGCGTCACAGGTGTTGGGTTAAAAGTAAATAATATCGACATCATTTTGGCCATTCACTTAATACGTAGTTATTGACACATTAATTGAATAAATATCAGAACATAAAACGGAGGGTGCACTTTATTATGTTACGTTTTTGTTTGCTTGATAGGTCGGGTTTGGCTCTCCAAGCTGGTAAAAGACTTGATGGATGTGAAGCTGCATCGTTTAATGATGATAAAGACTGCTGGACACAAACCGTTAACGTCATTGCACTTGGTCATGTGCTATATGAAAAACATCCTTACGCTGGTTTCCTGTATGTTGTAGGTCACAAGTTCCCGGCAGGTAAATAATGTATACTGGTGTATGGGTAACATTTTAATAGTGGTATTTAAATATAGTTGGAGAATAATTCATTTTATCACTCACAGAATACATTATTCAGTGGACCCACACAACTGTTGTGGTGCCACCTTGGCTAGTTCAGTAATGCTATGTGGGCTTGCTAAGCCCAGTACAGTTGGTCTTTTCATGACCTTGCACATTTTTCCAGGGTTTTCCCGAGACGTCTTTTTGCAATGGGCGGAGCTCAACAGGTCGCCCTATGCTGCTTATGTGCGGGAACTTCACTTCGGTTCAACTTCCAACCAAGTCAACACCAAAATGTTGTACTTGTACTTCGAAAATTTGTAGGAGGGGTGATGTAAATTGATGCAGCCCCGTAAATTACACCGAAATAGCTCATCCCAACCTAAGACAGATGAATGCCATCAAAACGAAATAGAGTGAGATTAGACCAAATAAATTGTGGGTGCTGCAGAACAGCTGTCCCAATGCGGCGACTAAATGAAGTGGCATACCTACTAATGGAACGCCGTTTCATTTCCATCTTCTTTGGGTTAAATGCTCCAAAATATCTGGCTCGAGGATAATCTGTACAATTGTACAAGACTATGCTTTATGTTGTTGTGTGTTGTTCACCCAGCCTGCTGGGGAAATCCAGTTATTTCACCTTTGTAAAGGTCAATCCAGGACCTACTTAGAAATTGACAAAATTGTTCTTGTTCTTAAAATAATTGCTCCCATCAATACATTGCCCTGTAAACTCATTTTCGGGTCATGTCACGAAGGGCAATAATTGTACATGCAGCCAATATAAGACAACTTTCACGAAGGAACAAACATTGACTTGTCAATTTCCGTAAAATAGAGTTGCAAGAAAATCTTTTTTTTTTGCTGCTGAGGTGTTCCTTCCTGTTGTATTATGTAGTGCATATGGTTGCCTCCAAATTTACATTTGTAACTAATGTACAAGATAACGTAGTTTTTAAGAAAGAGGTAATTTCTCACTTAAATATTTGAATTGAGTCCAAGACCTAAGCTGAGGTCCCAAATTTAAGCATCTGAAAACACACACTATGCGAAAACGGTGTTTTATCTTCGATTCATAAATACCTCAGACAATTTCGCTATTCATATTGGTGGAGAGCGCGTCACGTGGGTGTGTATAAACCTTTGTGTATGGCCGGTAAAAAGTGTTAATTTATGGGCGTTACACGCGACCTTGCACCTGTTCTTATAAGACAGTTTCTTCATTCATATCGGTCGAGAGCAACGGCTGAAACAGTTGTGTCACATCACGCGATACGCGCGAGGCGCATAACATTCCCTTATAAGGAGTTGTTTACCAGAGGGCGGTGGAGGGCTTTATCATTTTATAGCTGGAGGGGTGTTGTGATGAAATAAATCATTTAACAATTAACATTTTTGCATTTAATTTACTTTTTGACCAAAAAGTGATGATGTTTTAGGCCGAAAAGGTATTTATGAATAAGGGAATCAATGTGTGGTGGATAGGTTTCAACTAGTGGTTTTATCCCAACGAGGCCTGGTTCTTGATCATTTTATACCGAGACGAAGTCGAGGTAAATTAAAAAGAACCAGGCCTCGGGAGGTTTAAACCACTAGTTGAAAACCGATTCAACACACTTTAGTTCCCATTCAAATACCTTTTCGGTCAAAAATATCATCACTTTTTGGTCAAAAAGTAAAATAAATAAAAACAAAAAATTTAAACCTCATGGGCCCGATCAAGGAATTACCACCATCCATCCTCTTTAAATTCAATGTAGTTGTGCCAGGCCCATGTTGTCTGAATTTGTAGATTAGACCCTTCAAAATTTGGTTAAAAAAAATATGTAAAACTGTCCATATTTGTGAGCAGTAAAGTACGGATTTTGTTTGTTAAATTTATTGACTTTTCAAAAAATCTTTAAAAAGTAAAACCTCATGGGCCGGGTGTGTTCCTTAAATTTGACCCTCCCACGGCTGTTTCACTCGCAATAAAAGGCGCCCTCTCGTGGTTGAAGTTAGTCAGCTGGCAAAACGCTATTGATGACGTCACGCGTGCAGTTAATTATATGCGACCTTCGCGAGTCAACGGGTATGCAAAGTAGCTTTGAAAAAAACCAATCAGATGATTGGTTGATAGAAAGTTTTACATATGTAAACATGTAAATTTATTTAAAAATGTGTAACCTTCCGCCCACTTCAAAGCATAAGTATGTGGGGTCACGGAGTAAAGCGGGAGAAAGACACACGTGACGCATCCAGCTCGCATTGTGTTTGCTCCGCTGAACATGTCAACGCACTATCGTTGGATAATTCGTCTCATTTCTCATAACCAAAAGTTCCGAAGGACCCCAAAAGCATGTCATCATTTAACAAGATGATGTACTTGAGGATAACTTAACAAGTAAGTGTAGGACATTTGTTTTTCTTCGATTTAAAGCTACGAAAATGTTGGTATTTTTTTGTGAACATTTCAACCAAATTTATTAAATGTATGGTTTCGCCCCATTACAACTTCGCCCCGCATTTCCTGTTGCAAAATGACATGCCGCGGGGCGAGATTTAAGGGGCGAACTGTATATGTAACAAAATTGAGATTTGTTGGCACACGTGTACATCAGTCTGTAACACTAATTGAATTTAGGCCTTATGATCTTATTTATATAACTTTTCTTGTCGTTAGTATAGCTTCTGCCACACCATGGGTGGTACTATAGCCCCACTTGTGTGGCCAAAGCTAGCTGAATCCTTAGCCACACGTCCACGCCATTTCCTCATGCACTGGTTGACTGAATAGTGATCATGGTGATGGCCATGCAGCTAAGAAATAACCATAATTAAAAAATTCTGGCGCCTCCCCTACGAGCCACCGGGCAGTGTACACCGGCTGAATGTGTTCACCTAACTTGGCTTGCTCTGTGTGCATTGAAAAGTGAAACAAATAAAAAACAATTAATTAAAGACATTTTTAATAATATTAATGATAACTTTGCTGCCTTTCTCCTACTCTAATTTCCTCAATTCCTACTTGGCACAGCCATCTTGGAATATGCGAATCAGCTTGATGTCATCGGCCTGCCGAGCTGTTGGCCCGTGAGGGCGCGAATAAATATCAACGGCTATTTTATGTTTATTAAGCTTGGGTATTTTTCAGGAAATACGTAGCACGTGGGCCTAAAAAGTACACAAGCTTAACTCACATGCTCAATTCACATAAAATAGCCGTTGATTTGTATTCGCGCCCTCACGGACCCATAGCTAGCTCGGCAGGCGGTTGACGTCATGCTGATTCGCATATTCCAGATGGTTGCGCCGTGTACAAATCAAAGAAATTTGAGTCAGTGCAAGGTAGCAAAGTTATCGTAAAAAATTTCTCTTTAAAATGTAATTTGTTTCACTGTTTAATGCACACAAAGCAAGCTAAGAGTTATGTGAACACATTCAGCCGGTTAATACTGCCGGGTGGCTCGCAGGGGAGGCGCCAGAATATTTTTTGATTTTGGTTATTTCTTAGCTGCATAATGAAATGGTGTGGACGTCTGGCTAAGGATTCAGCTAGCCTTGGCCACACAAGTGGGGCTAGGGTGGTACTGGTAGTATTTTTTATAAATTGACCCTGACAAAAAAAAAAGAGAAATAATAGTAAAAGGAATAATATTTATAAAATTTGAGGGAAAGATTGAGGAAGGAAAATATACACATGATCTGCGTGGTCATACATCATAAAATAATAAATAAAATGGACTTTGATTACTATGCATTGTTTAGTATGCATGTAATTTCGAGTAGGTGATTGTAATTGTAACTGTTAATTTTCATGTTTCCTCCAAGGCTTGACAATATTGGCTCGGACTTCGGGTGCTGTGCTGGTGTGGTGGCGTTTCATTATTGAGATCAGCCTCTGCAGATCGTTCCGCATTCCCTGGACTACTCGGCCCGTCCGATTGAATTCGGTGTGGATCAGCTCTCCACCTTGCTCATTCAAGAGCCCAAATCCCACCTTAAACTTCATCAGCTGTTTTACCGCATGATCCTCAAGGAGATGGAGCTTGGGTGTCACATTATGGGAAGGAAACATAGTGCGGTATGTTTGCATAAACTCCTTAATACAGAGATCTGAAAGTGAGACAAGCAATGACAACATTTTAAAAACCCAGATATTATGAAATATGAAAAAAAAACATCAACGTCTCATACTAACAGCTGAACAATTTTATACTACGTACCTATGCGATGGATGTCTGCGGTGTCAAGGGAATTGGAATGGTTGATACCATGATGTACATCAGCAAACATCAAGAATATTTGCCTGAAGTTGCTTCCCGTTGTGGCTGCTTGGCGAAGGAGCTGATCATGTGCAGATAATGGGATGTCATCGCTCAGGTTTTCTTCAACCTTTTGTCTTGGGACAGCTGTCAATGCCTCAATGACATCAGGCTCTAAATGAAATCAAGTTATATTATCAAAATATATGTACCTGTACATATGTACATGTATTGTTTTATCGCTACTTTTAAAGGGAAATAAGGAACTCCAACTAAATAATAATATGTACCTTGCAACATTTATGGACGTGGTTGCCCACAAAAGATTTGCCGTGATAAGCTTGACGCTGCACCTTGAATTTCTGAAGCACTTTGTCAAGGGCACTGGTGACAGGTCCTGAAGCATAGCTTAACCGAACATCAGTTTCGGTTTCCTGTAAAACATTGGTAGGAAATTCAAGTGAAAAATAATTGAAAACAATTGATTAGTGGATAAGCGCGTACTCGAAGATAAATAAGTATAAATTTTTGTGTAACTATTACATTAAAATTATAAAAATAAGAACCTTTTCTTGGATTTCCGCTCTTAGTCTGAATTGCTCATGTGCCATCTGGATGAACTGCTCATCCACTTTGTTTGTTTCATGTTGCAGTATATAAAGCGGCAGATCTTCCTCCAGTTGTTCAAGTTGATTTTGTTTTTCTGTTAGTTGGATTTTTTTGTCGATCTGGTGCTTAATTTCTGCATCGATTTGGGTCTCAAAATTTGACCGCGCAGCATCCGTGTCCACTTCATCATGTTCATACCTCAGTTTGAATAGCTTCAAGTCTAGCTCATGACATGCACTTTCATACAAGTCAAAAAGCTTCTTGAATACTCCTAAGGATATATGGAGGCTTGGGAGTACAACCTATTAAAAAAAAAACATTCAAACTTCAAAGACTGTTCCAAACACTCACACACTACATGTAGCAGTAGTAAATTGACAAATTAACTGAACAAGTGTGTATAAGAACAAACAGTGAATGGAGACATTGTACATGAAGTTACTTTTGTTTAGTACATGCACATATACCCATGATGTTATACGTATATGGTGGCTCTTTCATTGTTGTGTACTGACCATGTGATTTGTTTACATGTACACTATGTACATTAAATGTAAAGGTATTGTGTTAAACCATAGAGTAGCTGTCCTTACTCTATGGTTAAACTTACATGATCAGGTTCTATTGGCATCATTGGTTCTCGAACAACACTGAAAGAGACATCTTTAGAGCGAGATCTCTTGCTACCATCCTCTGTGAACAGTTCAAATTGTGCTCTAATGGAATCCAGAGTCCTTAGCTGGGAGCAAGATCTCTCTGTGAAAGGTGTCTGCATTTGCTCCTTGCTTAAAGTGCAGTAAATGCAGCAGTACCTGGCTGAAATTAAAAAATTGATCACATTTCCAGAAAATATTAAACAACAGTTAAATAGTGATACATTATACACATACACATGTTCATTGTATTGTACACAATTAAACTTACCATTACAGCCATTGATTCCATAAAGCTTGTTCAACAGCTCATAATCGCCAAAGCACAGAAGACGAAATGATCTTTCACTGAAATGGAAAAAATAAAATTGTGATACTGACAATTTAAAGGGCATCTAAAAATTGTCTCCAATAAACTAAAAGGTAAACATAATGTCAATATTTACCGCCATTTTTTCGTCGACAGAAGGGCAATTTGTTCCATCATGGCAGGCATTGTGCGCTGAAGGTTCACAAGGGAATCGGTTCCTTCATAGCAAGCAAAGACGACAGTGTTCTCCAAGGAATTTGGCTTGTTTACGTTGACGATTTGGAAACACATTTTAAATGAGTTACCACCCTTATCGCCTCCTACTTTCAGCCAAATTTCATTGTCGGGAATAAGACCATCATACCATGTGAGCAGTCTTTGGCTGTGTGAAGAAAAAGCAAAGTAAATGAAATATTTGTTGTGAAAACAAATTATGTTTTTTTACTAAGTCTAAGGATTGATGAAGGGAAATAAAAATGTAAAAAATACCTGTCAAGGCGATCAAGATAGTCTAAGATCATGCTGCTTAAGTTGTTCACATAAACAAAAGGGACATCTTTGGTTTCTAGACCATTCATCCCTTCTGCTGCAGAGCTGTTGATTAAAACTTGAACAAGCTCCCCACGAATGTTGTCCTGAAGAAGGCTGTCTCGTTTTTTTCTTAGCTGCCTCTCTGAACACAGCTTTACATTGCTTGAAGCTCCAATGTATCTATAAGAAAGGATTAAAGACAATTAATTTTTGCAAAGTTAGTGTAATTAAAGTATATTTATTAAATGTATTTATTGTCACAAATCGATGACACTGATAAAATCCATGTATTTAAATATATTTATTTATAATCTATTTATTTCATATGTGTGGTCGTTTTATTTAATAATCTGCTGTATATTTAATTTAAAATGAATCAATTTTTTTAAACAAATATTAATCTTATTACACAAGTACCTATAAATGAGCATACCTTCTAAGTTTCCGCAACTGCTCCCAAGCAAGATGGCAATCCCTCATCATGCTGAGGGCCATTTCTGTGGTCATTGAAGCACACTTGGCATACTGAAGAATTTTGGATGTCTCTTCATCTGTCAGTGCTTGTACCTCATCAGCTTGTTGTGTTTGAGTTGACCCCTTGCTAACTGTTTCTCTGAACGTAGAAATCACAGCTGTACGTTGGCGTTTGTATGATTTGCATACACTGTCACTTGACTTTGACGGAATGGTGACTTTCTGGATATGAGCTGGCTGTAAAAAAACATTTAAAACAGTAACTTAGTATCAGACATAACGTTTGGGAGTTTCAAAAACTTTGCAGGAGAAAAGTTTAATTGTGATGTTCTTAGAAGTGTAAATTTACTACACAATAAATATTCAATAAATATGTAAATAATTTATTCTGTAAATATTTTAAATTAATTATACATTTTGTACATAGTATTATGCACTTTACTATTTGAAATTTGCTAAAGTGAGAAGAAATTCCAAAATTGTCAATATAAAGCTAATGTAAATTGTATTGGTTTGTTCAACTTACCCGACCAGCTGTTTTAATTTTTGCTGTTCCAGTCTTTGCATAGTGAAGTTTAAGCCACACCCATTTGTCAGTAGCCTCTTCAATCTCTTGTGGTAAAGGGCTACCCACTTGATGCTTACTGGCTAGCTCTTTCAGCAACTTGGCAGCAGAAGATGGATTTAAGTTGCCTTGTTGACTGTCGTTGTTGTGTTCTGTGTTAGGTTGTTTTGATGTACATTTATTGATGGTGGAGTGGGCCTTACATTCGTGTTTTATAAATTTTGAAATTTGCCCAATACCACCACACCGTGTACACACAACATCAAGATTTTGTAGTTGTACTTTTAGTACTCTTGGGATAAGTGTTATTTCACTGTAGTTTGCTGGTTGTGAACACACTGGGCAGCTTAAGGTTGCAGATCCGCCGTATTTAAAACATAACGACAAGCATTTGGCACAGTAGTTGTGTTGGCAGTGGGTCTGCAACGAGGGTGTACCAAGTATTGACAAACAAATTGGACAAGTAAACAAAGACTCTTCCCATTTGTGTCCAATTATGTCCAGAGTGTTGGGAATATCGACGGTCTCTTGTCCATCCACCAGATGATTAAAAATGTTCTCTTGATCGCAAGAAAATGGAAGAATTGTTAGTTCAGTTTCAGCCTGTTTAGGTCTACCACAGTTTTTTCTTGAGTGTGTTGATGATCCTCCCTTGCTTTGTTGTGTGATTAGATTGCAAATAAAACAATTGCCAGTCCTGATGTGTACTGGCCACTCTTTCTGAATATGCTGTGTTTGTGTCAAAGTTGTTTCAGAATAATTTCGTGTACCATCCCTCTGATGTCGTAGCTTTCTCGCACACTTTTCACATAGTTTAGATGGATGCTGATCTGCAGTGTCCTGCCAAGTGCTTATTCCATAAATTTGGAAAATTTCCTTTACGTACTCACTTGCGTTTTTGGCTTTTGCTCTAGAACTCTGTAGACTTACTTTAATTCGACATGAACAAATCCGGCAAAGTTTAGATAAACCTTCTTGATGAAATTTAAAGCTCATTGTCATCAATTACTTCTGAGAGAAACCATTTTGCTGAACTGATATTAAAAATTATATCGAAAAAATAATTGATTCCATCTTACAGCGACGTGTGTACAGAGGAAAAGTAATGATTACCCTTATTGATTCATTTTTTACATTGCTCGCTGGTACTCGCACTTCCCGCACCCGATGTCAACGCACGTATAATATCTGTAAACCAGTGTATGAGTGCAAACGGAGCAGAGTAGAAAACTTTATCTACAGCTATTTTTACGATGTGTTGTATTAAGGCAACAATCGTTTGGAAAAAATGTCCTACAAAAACTAAATGGTTTCATGTGAAGAAATATAATTATATTTAATTATAATGGGTTAGATTTTTTTCTAAGTAGTCGTGAAATTACATTGGGGCTGATTTTCCCGCTTCCAGTATTTTTAACGTCGTCTGTTTCGTAACATTAAAAACCTTGGGAAAAACGTCTTTTTCTCCCTTTCATATTTTAATCGTTCAGTTTTGCACTCCAATTCTACTAAAGATTTATATTTTGTATCTAAAAGTTTGTTTTTAAATACTGTGCTCTTTGTTTAAAGAGAGATAATCGGCAGAGTTATTTCGCGTCGCTGCGGCGCAATTTCGGCTCCTATGGGGAGCGCCATCTTGGCTACGTGACGTCATTCAAACTATGAATAATGCATGAGATAACAGCGCGATAACTTTATTTACGCACGGCGTATGTGAGCGGGACAGCCGTGGTATAACTACTCTCTAAAGCCCTTTTCACACTACAGGTATTTCCCGGGAAATTCCCGGGAAATGTTAGTCGATCTGTTCACACTACAAAACATTTCCCGGGAAATAACATTTTCCCGGGAAATAATTTACCCAGTTAAGGGGTAGGGTTAAAGGAGTTAAAAACGTTTTTTCCCGGGAAAAGCAGCTAGTGAGAACAAAATCGGGTTTAACTTACCCCACCTTTTGCTTCCACTGTGTTGAGACGTCATTTATCTCGAAAGGTCACAGACGTCAAAAAATAGCGCGCCAAATAATTCGCGTGGTAACAATAGCCCTTTTTTGTTTTCTCCTTCTGAAAGTGTTTACGTTTAGGTACGAAAATAAAAGTGAATTACATCAGTAATTTACAAATAAATATATGAATTAAACAAATTGACCACGTGAATGGAATAGGAATAGAATAAAAATAGTTAGCGTGAACAAGATTCCTACTCGTACACACGCCATGTGTGTATGGTATTTCTTATTCACATGTACTTGGCCGTTGGTGGACTTTTGTTGTCCAGAGTCAGATTGGAGTTCTTCGATCGACATTGCTGTCTACCACCTGACAGTAAATATTTTAGTTCAATTTGTTGCTCAATTTCTTACGATGGTAGAAGTGACCGATGGAATGATGATGAAATTATGAAACTATTTGCATTTTTGGCCGACGATGCAGTCCAAAAACAGCTAGATGGGCATATATGATATAGGCCTACAAGAAACGGGAAAGTTTTCTCCAAACTGACTGACTGCCTGCGTGGTGCTGGATATGAACGGACCCCTGCCCATAGCAGAAAAAACTGAAAACCTTGGGAAAAAAGACTATAGGTCGTTGGAAAAGAGTTTTGTTTTTCAAGGCCTAAATATTTTCTATTGCATAAGTGTTCTCCTGCAAAAACTTTTTTTATGAAGCCATGAAAAAATGCTAGCGAATAAAGGGTTAAAGCCTATTCCGTGTTCTTTCTTTGCACAATACGGAAAACAGCACTGCTGATGTTGGAAGGGAAGATTACTTCTTTTTCTTTCTACTGCTATTGTCAGATTGTGCAAAGTCGACCATGCGGTATTTTTCTATAAAACCTTTAATTACCTTGGCCCTAACATCATGGACATTATTATGCAATCCTCCGAAAATGCCATTCAGAAAATTTCTAGGCCTTACCCCAGGGTTGATTCCCTTAACCCTGCCCCTGAGCAGGGTTAATTATTTCCTGGGAAAACGTCATTTCCCGGGAAATTCCCGGGAGTATTTTTGTAGTGTGAACAGATCAACCAAAAGTTCCCGGGAATTTCCCGGGAAATAACTATAGTGTGAACAGGCAAAAATTGAGATGAACGCCAACACAAAACCTCTGGGTAAAACACGGACACAAAAGTCCATTCAATTACAGTTCTCAAAAGAAAAAAAAGCTGTCGCAGAGTAGAAAGCTCCCTTTCGCTTTTTTTAATAGCAACTTGCTCCCGCCAGTGACCGCTCTTCATGGTAGACCAGATTGACCTTTGACCAATACTTCCAGCAAGTGCCATAAAACCCGTCAATCGCACGACAAATTCCATCCGTTTGTTATACCGCATGTCTTTAAAACACTGTCACAGCAATCGTCTTCTCCTGACAAGACGTCAGCGACGTCTTCCCCGATTTGCAAGACTTCTTCTCCGCCGTAATCACACAATATATTGGTATAACAACACGCAAATACACAATTAATGTGCAGCCATTTTGGGTCGCATGTGGCAAGGATTTTGCAGCCGGCCGCGTGGCATTGTGGGAACGGACTTCCGTCCACAAACATTTGTAACTTCCGCATGGGCTGACCTGTTTACCACAATTCCTGGGGTTTGATCGTAAGTGTGAAACGACCGTGCATATTCCTAGGAAATAGTACTCCCGGGAGTTACTAAATTGGGATAGTGAGAACGGTTGCTGGGGTGGCGGTGGGGTTAAAAACTCCCGGGATTTTCCCGGAAGTCGATTTCCCGGGAAATGGCTCTGTAGTGTGAAAAGGGCTTATGTGTAAAAGATTGAAACACACCACTCTTTACATTTCGAGCTCTCCGTCATATGGCTCTTGAAAAAGAGTGGTGGTTATTTCACTCTTTTGGAGGGGTTTCACTCCAGGACAGAGTGAAAAATCACTCAAAAAGATGCAAACTTCAATCTTAAAGAGTGGAAGACCACTCGAAAAAGAGTTGTCCTTAGTCATATGGCTCTTAAAAGAGTGCTTTTTCACTCTTTTACTTTAAGAGAGTAATGTATAGGAAAATACAAATCATGATTTGACTTCTTTTTTGTGACGAATAAATGTATTTGTTCTTTCAATCTATTAAATGTGAACTAATTGCCATAATTGTTTTCATAGTTCAATGATTTTAAAGGTGGTGTAGGCGCGCTACATACGATCTTTGGTACAAACCAATGTTGTACGGCAATGGGAGACTTTCCAACGCTAGGGGCCACAGTAACACTTATGGGGGTGCTGACACACGTATTTTGCATGACTGTGTAAAAACGAGTGACCTTTTTGGTGAAACTTTCTGGAGGCACTATGACGAGCGCACTATAATATCGAAGTCTTATATAGCGCACGTGTCTACCAAACAAGTAGCCCTGGCGGCTTTACACTTTCGTTTTGTACTACAGTGACGTCCTGGACATCAGGGTACATTTCTGGGGCGGAAGATTTTCACAGCTTCATAACTCAAATCTTACCTGCAAGAAAGCACCAATTTCAACAGATTCACATTCCATGGCAGCATATGTTTTTCTGCGGTGGGTTTTGATCGTCATTATATTCTTTACAAATCCGTCATTTTCATGAAATAATGCAGCTCCCAACGTTAAGGAATTCCCATTTTTGTTCGTACTCTCACAGTCTACCGTGTGTACGCAAGACGCACGACGCGCAAATTTTGAATTGTGTTGTTAACGCTGTGCATTCAAGATACGGTGACCAAGAATTCATGCGTCTAAGCTTGCATCATGCGTCTTGCACGCGAATGTATACGCGTACGCACGACAACAGAAAACACTGTGAGAAAACGATCGAAACGAGAATTTGTTAACGTTGGAAGCTGCATTGTTTCACGAATATGACGGATTTGTGAGGAAAATATGAGGACCAAAACCCACCGCAGAAAAATGTATGCCGCCATGGAATGTGAATCTGTTGAAATTAGTGGCTTGTTGCAGGTAAGATTTAAGATATGAAGCTGTGAAATGTTTCCGCCCCAGAAACGGGCCTCAATAGTTAGGACTCTGTTCCTGTGTACAGAATAATAGTCCTATATAGGGCTAATGTTGAGATACATTAACTGTGAAGAATAGTCTTGACAATTACCAATATTGTCCACTGTCTCTAATGGGTGTTTGCGAAAAGGTATATTTGTTATGTGATCAACTTTAGGGCTATGTTATGAAATGTTTGAATGTTATGATATGTACATGACCCAAGCTTTCTGTATATACTAAGACCTTCCAAACATGATGAGGGATAAACACCTCTGGCGTGACGTTGCGACCGCTACATGACGATGATGAAAACACAAATATTCTTGATTCTCCTTTATTTTCTCCCCATACAGATCTCCTTGGGAAGCACTTAATTCTCCACCGATCGCTTCGCCAAGACGGTAACCCTGGACAATGCGACGCTGCTACGGTCAGCAGCACAGAGTATGACGTCAGAGGGAACCCTGACCTCGTGAAGATGGTTCCTGGTCCTGACGTAGCTGATCACGCATGCGCAGTGTATGCTGGGGCAGGCTCGTACCTGGATCTTGGTGACTTCAATAACACCTGTATCTCTGACCCGGGTCTCTGTAAATCTATGACGTGGTCTGTATGGCTCAAGATAGATACGTCATCAGGTTTCACTGGCGAGCGTTACTACATCAGCTCTGGGGGACAAAGCTGGTCTAGGGGTGTCGCTCTGTTATACATAAACGACTTAAGCCTTTTCTACTTCGTAGTTGGCACAGTAAGTTCTAGATCTTTTAACACATACCACAAAACCCAAATCCCTTTAAATAGTTGGTTTCACTTGGCTTTAACGATTGAAATGAACCAGGGGGTGGTGAATATGTTGAAGCTTTACGTTGATGGAGAATTTAAGGAAGAGGCTAAAACCTCCAAGTTTAGTGATGGAAATGTTGATGGTTGCACTAGGCTGTACTTGGGTATGGCCAACGTATGTAGTAAGGTGTACCTATCTGATACGTACGGTGGTTCTGCTGCGTACAGCAATCTCATGGTTTTTGATCGCCTCCTCAACCAGGAGGAGATCAAGAACCTGAAGAATTAAAGGGAAGGAACACGTTTGGTAATAACTCAAAACAAGTATTAACCTACAAACTGACGTGGTAATGATCATTGTAGAGCTGTTGATAGTATAAAACATTGTGAGAAACGGCTCCCTCTGAAGTAGCATACATTTTGAGAAAGAGGTAATTTCCCACTAAAATTTTTAGCCAGAGGTCTTTTATTTATATCTGAAAGCACACAAAATTCGTCCAACAGAGGTGTTTTCTTCTTTCAACATTTTCACGCGACTTCGATGTCCAGTTGAGCCAATATTATGTTCATGGGCTTTTATTTCATGCTTAGGTTGAGATACACGAAGTGAAAAGACTGGTCTTTGACAATTACCAAAAGTGTTCAGTGAGTTTAATAGTCAACTAAATTAGCATAGATCTTTTGTTTACATAAATAACAAATTTGTTTGTTTATGATTCACTCTTAGATGAACAGATCTAAAACAATTATTTAATGACGAACAGGTATTGAGCTAGTCTTGGTGCAAGACGTTTCTTGTTTTCCTTTCACGTACAGTACAGCCAACTCACCAACACTGCCCGCATCGACCGCACGTACAATACCCACCTGACGTTAGCCCATTCAACGCCTTCGCTCGTCCCCAGCGGCCAGTCTATCCAGGACCGCTGGGATGGGCTAACTGCTTGCACAGATTCTTGTTCAGGAAGTACGTCATGCGTACAGTGCATAGAAATATGGGGTGCGTTCGTTTAGCTTCCCTGGGTCGACCCGGTCTGCCCCGGTACGTTCGAATAGCTTAGACGAGGCTCACCCGGGTGAGCCCCAAGTGCCCTGCTTGTGGAGTGGGCCACTTGGGGGTGACCTGAGGTGCATGCCGTCACCACAAGAGGGCGAGTGTGATCGTTGGATTAGCTCTTGTCAGGAGCTCACCCGAGTGAGCGCCGCGGGGTAGACCCAGGGAAGCTAAACGAACGCACTCATGGTGCAGTTTGAGTGTGATGCATGATGGGACTGCGCATTATTAAACCAACGACAGTGCGTGATACGTTTGCCCATCCCAGCGCCTTTGGTTAAAGCAAGGCGCTGGGGGACGAGCGAACTCAACGCCACGCGAGCGGTGAGTGCATGGAGGTAGTGAGTTAGACTGGGCCCCTGTATTTATCCGCAATGACAAAGATAGGTCCCTGCTCTTCGGATCCAATGATTCCATTGGATACAGTGATATCATCGATAAACGTGCAGTGACATGAGCTTTCAATAGATGCCCAAACAGTACACTGCTGTCAATCCGCAATATGCTTTGACTGCGTATCTCTCTGTAAAATGATTGTAGGTCAAAGGTGAAAATACACGCCGGTCTGGAGGCAGGTCTATGGCGTTATTCTAGTTTGACGCCTGAGTGGGCTTATTTTGGTGAGTGTATACGGCCGGACGATGCGGGCGCTGTTGGTGAGTTGGCCGCGCTGTGCGTGAAAGGAAAAAGAGAAACGTCTTGAATCAAGACTAGTACTGAGCTTTTGTACATAATGCGATGAAGAAAAGCTTGAATTTAATTTAGCGCACATTTTATTGTTAGTACATACTTATTGTCAGAAAACAATACCTTGAGGTAATTAGTTGATTACAGTTTCTAATTGATTTACGTATGATATTAAAATCCACAACTGTAGACCTGTATCTTGAAATTGCGTATAGATATCATTTCGTGAAATAACACGGTCCACCATTTTGTGGAGTCAAAAAGTTGGTTCTACTCTACAAAATGGCTAACAAAGGTTGTTTACGCAAGCACGGGCCCGCTCTGAATTCAAGAACTCAATAATAGATACTATACTGCATGCACGGTACATAACAGTACTTGATACCGCGTGTCGAAGCATGGCTTATATTATAAGTTCACAAAGTCAATTGCAAGTCGAGTTTTGAGTGGATCCTTCTACTTTTAGAACATCCTTTCTAACAATATCCATTTCATAACCAGCGTTGTCAGACGCTTCTTATAGCTCTATAAGAGCCAATTCAGATCAACATGTCCTTATACTCAATCAGATTTTAACACTTTGTAAACAATTCTCAATTTCATTGTATATTTATTATAAGTACTTAACGTTTTAGCATTTTAATAGCCTTGCTCAAGGCAGTCGAATAATTCACTCCGAAAAAGACCGCCGCTGTAAAAACCCACCAATCACTGTGCGATGTAATCACCACAGGACGCCCCATACACTATCCGCATGCGTCGGCCTAAGCGGTATCCGCTGACGGATATAGTGGTACGTGTGCGAATGACTTGTGCACAGTTAGTAGTCGTACGGACGGCGGGTGCTGGGCGATCCGACAGTGTATACGGGTGGGTCGCGCGGTGCGATCACACATAATACGCACAGTATACGGTGGGTTTACAATGCGTCTTTTTTGGAGTGAATAATGCGACTGGTGGCCTAGAGCTAGGCTAACATTTTAAAAATCCACAACCGGCACCAAGTGATATAATACTTTCACCCTCAAAATGACTTAATAAATCGATATTTTAACAATGTCTGTTTCAACATTTTAAGTTTGCAGTTTTACTCTTATCATTGGTTCACAGCCTGCACTACACCATGTGATAAAACCAACCAATCTTAAAGGGTATTGTACTTTTTCCCTAACAAAAAACACGATGTCCACAGATTTACATTAAAATTACACAGTTTAAAGATTATGATAGTAGAAAGCTTCCCTTGAAATTTTACTTACTAAGGTGCTGTACTTTTTGAGAAATGAGTAAAAGTAATAATTTTCGTCTCAGTTTTAGCATGTAAAAACGTATATGCTATGGTTTTGGTATAATATCATAACTGGTTAAGGGGATTTTACATGTTAAAATAATTTGTGTCACTTTTTTGTATTATTCATTTCTCAAAAACTACTCAACCTTAGTTAGTAATATTCAATTTAGTGTATCGTCATTCTTTTTCGAGACACACGCCTCCAGAAGCGACTGCGAATTTGAATGCTGCTTTGATGAATTGTTAAATTAAATGATTATGTTGTTAAATCGAATAATGCAACATTACATTTGACTAATCATAAAACGAAATCGAATGACCCTTTTCAGTAGCATTTGATTTCGCGCGAAATAGAACAGCTTGATGGTAAACTGGCTGCTCTTTTTACCGAAATTGGCCGAGAAAACCTATATTTCTATAGAATTAAACCCCACCTGACTGCATAGTACAAATCAAAGTTCCAAATCCTACCTAATGTTTTCCGTTAATAGTTCTATAGTTACACGTACAACTGCATGAGTTCAGTCTCCTGACGAGGACTAGAGCAAGCTAGTCGAAACGTTGACACCAATTCAAGTACTTACTCCGCGGTAGTACAGTTATTTACGATCTTTTAAAGCCATTGGACACTTTCGGTAGAGAAGAAAATTTAAAAGTTCACAGACTTACAAATAACTTACAGGGTTTACAGAAGGTAATGGTGAAAGACTTCTCAAAAATAGTATTACATGAAATGCTTTACTTTTTGAGAAAACATTAAAACAGTATCAATCCTCGATATCGAGAATTACGGATCTATTTTAAACACAAGTCATGACACAGGGAAACGTGCGAAAACAAGGGTGAGTTTTTCCGTTATTTTCTCCCGACTCCAATGACTAATTGAGCCTAAACTTTCACAGGTTTGTTATTTTATTAAGTTGTGATACACGAAGTGTGGGCCTTGGACAATACTGTTTACCGAATAGTAGTTCCCGAACAATCCGATAAATCTACTACACGGTAGTAGACAAAAAAAGACACTTCTCTAAAGAACAAACTCTACCTGGCATGTAGATACACACATGGTGTTACCGCTAAACATATATTAGTCCTGTCTCGTTGTTACCGCTGAAGTGATTGATGTAGTGACTATTACGGTGATATCGGGTGCGTTCGATTAGCTTCCCCGTGTGGACCCCGCTGGGCTCACCGGGGTGAGCCCCTGACAAGGGCTAATCGAACGATCACACTCGCCCTCTCGTGGTGAAGTCATGCACCTTGGGCCGGCCCTAAGTGACCCATTGCCGCAAACCAAATACTAAAACATGTTGATACCTCTCCATGCAATGACCCAAATTCTTTATGCATGAGTTCTGATGGACATTTCCCTTGGTTGGATACGATTTGACTGCAGGGAATCATGTTCTGTATTAAACACAGGTGAAAACCTTTCTTTTAACTTAATGAGACACTTTGGGACCTTTATAGGTTATAGACTTACCAGGTAAATGTCCATTGTTTACGTAGTTCTGAGTGTGCGCACATGACCGAGAACAATGGATTGTACCTGGTAAGTCTGCTGCCACCAAGCGTTCCAAAAGTCTCACATTGTTTTGCAGCCCTTTGGTTATGATATTATGTGTAAAAACTATGTAGTTCCTTACTGGGAATACCTCAGATGAACTGAGATAGTGTTTCTGCCTCCAGTATAACCACAGTACAGCAACAACAGTCATTGATTGTACACCAGCCATTAGACTGAAAGCCACGGTGTGGTCTCTAGTTAAGTCGTAAGTCAATCCTGGAGGGTATACAAAAAACAGCAGATTACAATTAAGACAGGAACATAGACACTATAATATTTTAAACAATTCATAGTCAAGGTAGCAGTAAAAAGCAGACATCCAATTTGTTTAGGAATAACTGTGCTTCACTTTGAAAATTGTTGTAGTCTGTTGGTGTTGGTGTTGTCGCTGCACACTGAAACAAAAACTCACCTGGAAAATATAATAGAAAGAGTGACGTCACACTTGACGAAAGTCCCATTAACCCCATAGCATGCGTCAACCGTTCTCTACCGAATATCTTCTTAGTGACAACATCTATGAGTATAAAAGCTATTGATAGAGCGTTTCCATAAAAGAAAGTATTCGCAACAATCGGCCAGTATGACGTCAACCATGGATCGACAGCTTAATACATGGCGCATATAAGTAAAGATCCACTAAGCCATACGTGTGCGCTGACAACCTGCACAGCTTGAAACAATGGACCGATCACAATGGAAGATACTGTTATCCCTATTCCATATGCGATAACAAAATGTGATGCGTCTTCCAGTGTGAATCCTTTCGACACAGTAGTGTACTGCACCTAGTATATTATCTAAGCAGAATATGTTATATCCATCATAATGAACACAAATAAGACCAGCCAGAATGATAGGGATGGGAATAAACCAAGCTGGAATGTATCTCTAGTTAATGAGTAGACTGTGGAAAAACAAGAACAGCCAAAGCGGTTGCTCGGTGCCACTTTGTCTTCACTGGTCTCTTGCTCCTCGTCTGTGAGAGCTGCCTCATAACCATACTGACTCCTACTAGCTGCAGGTGGTTTCATCAGAGCTCCAACGAGAGCGAGATGTAATGATAATGCTCCAAGTAGAAGCATTGTTCCCTTTCAGCCGTAGATGTACAGGAAAAGCTGTATCAAGGGCACTACAGCCAGGATGTAGCAGAGCTGCCTAGGCCCGCCACGCAATAGGCTGTTGTGACAGATTTATTAAAATAGCTTCCAATCAGATGCTTCGTTATCACGAATGATATGCCAACAGCCGCTCCTACAACGCAGAACACAAATGCAAAGACCAGTCTTCTCACTTGCTATATAATTATGCATAAAATAACACACCTGTGAAAATTTGAGCTCAATCGGTCATCGAAGTTGCGAGATAATAATGAAAGAAAAAACACCCTCGTCATGTCACACGAAGTTGTGTGCTTTCAGAAGCTTGGTTTCGAGACCTCAAATTCTAAATCTGAGGTCTCGAAATCAAATTCGTGGAAAATTAATTATTTCTCGAAAACTACGTTACTTGAGAGGGTTTTCCTTTTACCTCGACGACTAACACGGTCGGCCATTTATGGGATTCAAATTTTTGACTCCCATAAATGGCCGTTCGTGTTAGTTCGCACAGTAAAAGTAAAACCACGCAATTTCGAGGCAAACTTGTGTTGATCATTGTATTCTACTTTTAAAACCTCTTTCCAACCATATGCGTTTTATTACAAAAACCGGTTACAAACGCTTTTTATAGACCAACTCGTCCGATCCAAGGCAACGTGTTTCTTTAATACGCCTCTGGTTTTAGTTGATTTTGTGGAATACATCGTTGCCATTTGCGTCGGACACCGTGCCCCGTGTCGTACACAAAATTATCGGCAATCTACCGGACGGGTCATGTGTAGTTTTTGTCGAGTTTGGTTGTTTTTTTTTAATTTGAAATTAAGAACTTTCCCCAATCTTCAATATATGGACACAGGTTTTCGTAATAACAGAGTCTTGTAATACTAACCTGCAAATACGGTAAGGATGAAGGTGATTGTGTATAAACCGGACAGGAATGACGCAGTTATCATGGAGATACCAGCAACTAATCCACTCACTGTCACCACAGTCCAGGCGCCAAATCTCTCCTTTAGTGGCGTTGCTAGGATACCTGTTCGGAAAGAGCAATGTTAAAGAAAACATGGTGAGGATTAAGGTGATTGTGTATAAACTGGATAGGAATGACGCAGTTATCATGGAGATACCAGCAACTAATCCACTCACTGTCACCACAGTCCAGGCGCCAAATCTCTCCTTTAGTGGCGTTGCTAGGATACCTGTTCGGAAAGAGCAATGTTAAAGAAAACATGGTGAGGATGAAGGTGATTGTGTATAAACTGGATAGGAATGACGCAGTTATCATGGAGATACTAGCAACTAATCCACTCACTGTCAACACAGTCTTGGATCCAAATCTCTCCTTTAGTGGCGTAGACACCTGTTTGGAAAGAGCAAACTTGTTAAAGAAAACAGGGTAAGGATGAAGGTGATTGTGTATAAACTGGATAGGAATGACGCAGTTATCATGGAGATACCAGCAACTAATCCACTCACTGTCAACACAGTCTTGGATCCAAATCTCTCCTTTAGTGGCGTTGCTAGGATGCCTTTTATAAAAACAATTCTAAAGCAAAACAGACTTTAAGAGGACGCTGATCACTTTTACCCACATAATTATTCGGTATAGCCAGAACAATCGGAAGGGGCTTTGAACATTTGTGAAAATAAAATGGACATTCTGATAGACACGTTCTGAACTGACTTGCTTGTTAACACTTTTCGTGCATTGATGTTTAAGTACACTGGACACTATTGGTAATTGTCAAAGAGCCCCTGGAATGACGCCAAAGCTATTCGAACGCACCGGGGGCAGTCCAGGGTCGACCAAGGGAAGCTAAACGAACGCACCCATTATCAACGACGTAAACGTGGTAGTTTGAGCTGAATGTCGTATTCCCAAAACAAACTCAATCGTGCTTACCTGCGAAATACCCTCCTGCGTTGACAAAAGCAACCATCCAGCCAATTAACCAAGTTGAAGTGACGAACTGTTCTTGTAGTGTAGGTAGCATCATACCAAAATACCTTTTACCAAAATATTCCAAGCTACTTTGGTTGTAAACAAACCCAACACAGCAATCCAACCATGAAGACCACCATCTTGTAACGTATCAATTGAAAAGTGCAAAACGCGTTTAAAGCAGCCGGGCTTCATTTTAAACAACCTTCAATTCTATAAACGACTTGAAAATCAACAGTCCTTGATAACGGCAAGCAGATATAACTCCAACTCAGAGTTTCTGATTTGTATGTCTGACACTAAGTTAACAAACGTTTTATGAATGCACTACACGACCTTTGAGGCAAAGCGCAGAGTCCGCATAGAACTCCCCTTACGTGAGTTTGCTTGGTGGTGGCGTGTCGTCAGCAGCATTAGCTTGATCAACAAAGTGTTCACCATGGGCCACCTTACATAAAAAGGTTATCGGTGGTAGTTACTTTTATTGAGATTAACGGCTTTCATTGAAGTACCTTCATAGCGTTTAACATTAAAACACTGGATCCAACTTTTTCAAAGTGTAGTCACTCACCGAACTCATGCAAGTTAGTGTTTGATTCAACTCTTTAGTTTTTAGAGTATATCAACTATCTCGCAGACTATACGGTCACCATACTCTGTGCTTCTTCAGGTTTCCCGATCGCACTACTCTTGGGGTGACCACAGCTTTTCCCACACAGGCCGATCTCTCTAAAACAGACTGCCTCTTCTTCGTCGCCAAGCTTCCTCCGCTAGGTCTTTCAAACAACTACTCTAAACCCATCTGTTCGCTTCATAATTCTGTTTCAACTTCCATTGAACTGTGTGCACTGCACCTTTACCTTAGTTAGTCAATATGTAATGTCAATTGGGGAGCGCCATAAGCGTTATGCTTGACGAACCTGGGTGCTTTATAAATGTCACTGTTTTGTGTTATTATTGTGGCACATTACAAAGGGATTAAGGGATAATAAGTGTTTGACAAGCATGCAATACGTCGCCTGTATTCGCAGAGTTTTTCAATGTATGATTCAAGGTTAATTTGAACAACGGCAGTCTGCCAGAAAATTAAGCAATATAAAAAAAATGAAAAAAAAAAAAAAAATGCTTTAAACAGGTTCACATTAATTAACTACACTTTTTCCACTTCACATTTTCTTTTAACACAAAGCATTTTCTCTTAAAGTCATCTGGAAATATAAATTATCTTTCTTCAAACAGTAGAGTATATGTTTCTGAACAATAATATTATTTGTTTGAGTAAATGTTTCTAACGACTTATATGTAAAAAAAAAAATGAAGTTGTGTGGGGGTGACTCCGCCTACCCCTTTTGTGACGTCAATCGAGGCAGACTTTGCCTCGATCGAACATCAAACACACGTACGTGCAAGTACATTCAAGTCCTAGTCGTGAGTTTTACGTTTCGAAAAAGTTTATTCTTGCATTTTCCCGGCAATTTCGACCAGGTGTATTGCTGCTGGATGCAGCAAAACAACTAAAGATGGGGTCAGTTTGCAAAATGGTCCGGTCCGACGTCTTTTTCAGCGCTGTGCAGCAAACACTTCGAGCCGTCGTGCTTCGGGAATCCGGAATACACTACACATTTTGACATGAAGAGAAAAGTTCTTTTCTAAAACATGACGCCATTCCAACAATTTTTCCAGCTAGTAGGGAAGTCGAAGAAGGTACCTGAAAGATATAACGAACCTAAAGGAGCATTTGCCTAACGTGAACAAAAATCAAGTATTGTTTCAACTTTGAGGGCATGTCTTTAGCTTGCGCCAAGCGTCACTATCTTGTGTTGACACTGCATGCGATTTATCGCGCCTCGATTGACGTCACGAACAGCGCCCTCTCGGGTCGGGCTTATTTTCAAATTTGTAAATAACATGAAAACTAATTTTCTAAAACCTTAGTTAATTGTTTATTCATATCCCACTCATCAAAACACATATGTTAGTGACAGAAGCTTTACTTCAGGTGCTTGACTTCGAGACCTCAAATTCTAAATCTGAGGTCTTGAAATCAAACGCATGAAAAATTATTTCTTTCTCAAGAGCTATGTTACCTCAGAGGGAGCCGTTTCTCACAATGTTTTATACTATCAACAGCTCTCTATTACTTGTTACCAAGTAAGGTTTTACGCTAATAATTATTTTGAGTAATTACCAATAGTGTCCACTGCCTTTAATGATAAGTCAATTTCTTTTTATTTATTCACTTGACATGTTCTATTAAAGACTCAGAGGTTAACCTGGAGGCAACATAAAACATTAAAGCTATCGAGTTGGAAGGCAGGCAGCACAATGTTTTTCTTAATTATGGGTCATTCCATGTCAGACCAAAACACTTTTTACCTCATGTCTTCCGATTTTGATAAAAATTGCTGTGATTGTAGGTCCTTATGAGCAATGAATGCACACCAATTTTCAGCCCGATCGGACTTACGTGTGATCAAGGCAGAAACCACTGAAATACGAAATTTTTCGGGTAAAATTTCACCTTTTTGGTAAAAATATGTCATAACCATGTCAATTCTCATCACATACATGCACATTTTGTATCAAAATGATGATAATTGTATGCTCAAATAAATTTATCACGATCATCGGAGCCTAAAATAATGTACGTCTTGCTCTTCTCGTTTCTGGTTCTGAATTGCCGGTTAATCAGCTTTATTCTTCAAAAGACGGGGGTTTAACAGGCAGTGGAATATTACGTAATCAACTAATTTAAATAACAAATAAGTATAGGGTTGGGTGTTGCTGCTGACCGTAACATAACTTCCCTCCTCCCTTCAGTTCTCATTGGCCAAACATTAAATGAGCAGCCAAAATATAAATGAGGACTTCAGAAATACGGTCAGTCTTCAATTAACACTGAAACAACATTAATTGTTTCCCTAAATTTAACTTCACCAGATTATCTTCAGTACAATCACTTGTGGAAATCACCATAGTAATTTCGGTTTGTTAGAGGAGATTCTGTATAAAACGTCAAAGTTTGCATACTATAACAAATCTTCTATTATTAGTCAAGTAACTGTAATAACCAATTACCAATAAATACTGTTACTTAATCATTTTGCTTTATCAACTAGTTTGCTTAATCACTTAATCTGCTTAATCAACTAGTCTGCTTACAAAATCACTGTTAGCATTGGCCTTGCCACTTCGGTGTTCAACAGTAAACTGGTATTGCTGTAACAGCATAGACCATCGCATGAGTCTACAATTTTGGTTTTTCATGGTTTGTAACCAAGCTAGAGGCTTATGGTCTGACTGGATGACAAAGTGTCTGCCGTAAATGTAATAACGAAACTGTTCAATGCCAAATACAATCGCATAGAGTTCTCGTTCTATGGTCGACCACCGCTGTTGTGTGTCTGAGAGCTTTTTGGAGCGGAAAGCAATAGGGTGCTCCTTGCCTTCATGTTTCTGAGTAAGTACTACTCCAACAGCTTTGTCGGACGCATCAGCTTGGACGAAGAATGGTAGTGAGTGATCAGCGATGCGTAGTATAGGAGCAACAGTGAGAACTTTCTTTAGGGACTTGAACGCCTTCTCACAATCCTCATCCCATAGAATTTTCGCTGGCTTAGACTTTTTGAGTAGATCCGTGAGTGGTGACGCCTTCTTTGAGAGATTTTCGATGTGATCTTTATAATAGTTCACCATGCCAAGGAACCTTCTGATCTGTGTCTTAGTTTGCGGTCTTGGGAATCTGTTGATAGCCTCAACTTTTTCAGTAAGAGGACTAACTTCACCGTCTCCTACCATTTTTCCAAGGTATTCTGTCTGGGTCATGCAAAAACTACATTTCTTTGGATTGGCCTTCAGACCAGCATTCTGAAGTCTCTTGAGGACATCTGCCAACTTTCTAAGATGGTCATCCCAGGTCTCAGAATAAATAACAACATCATCCAAAAAGGCTTGTACGTGATCGATTCCACCCAACAACGTATCCATCATGCGCTGATAACAAGCAGGGGCATTTTTAAAACCAAATGCCATTCTTGTGAACTGAAACTGACCAAACGGAGTAACGAACGCACTTTTAGCTCGAGCAGATTCGCTTATAGGGATCTGGTAGTAACCCTTGGTGAGATCGATTGTTGATATGAGCGTAGAGTGTCCGATACCGTCAATAATTTCATCGACCAGTGGCATGGGATATGCATCGAATTCGGTTACACTGTTTAACTTCCGGTAGTCTTGAACTAGACGCAACTGTCCTCCCTTCTTAGGAACAAACATGGTTGGACTGGCCCATGGGCTATTAGCTCGTTCTATAATGCCAAGGTTCAGCAGTGAATCAAGTTCTTCTTTCATCGCTTGCCGTTGTGTGTGCGGGATGGAATATGCACGTTGTGTGATTGGTGTCTCATCTGTGATTTTGATTTGGAACTCTGCCAAACTGGTCAATCCTGGGTGAGACGAAAAGACGCCGCTGAATGATTGGAGTAGCTTTTCGCACTCATGGTACTTCTCGTCATCAAGCTGATGATTGATGGAGACCTTTTTCCACTCCATCTCTACATTATCGGCATTGCTGTTATCAACATCAGGAAAGACTAGGTTGATCTGAGGATTATCCATCTGCTCACGAGTCAACCATTTTCTCAGCAAGTTGACATGGTAAGTTCGGTACCGTTTTCGGGCTCGGCCAGTGTCTACAAGGTAAGTCACACTTCCTAAACGTTTAGCGATTTTGTACGGTCCTTGCCAACCTGCAAGTAACTTATTAGCGGATGTAGGTAGAAGTACGAGAACATCTTCACCAGTTTCATACTGTCTATCACGAGCCTTCTTGTCATACCACTGTTTCACTTTCCCCTTGCTGAGTTCATCTTCTTGTTGTTTGATGTCCAACACTTTGCGAAGTTTATCAGCAAGAGCTAATACAAAGTCAACAACACTGTTCTTGTCCTCTGAACGATCTGTCATGTTATCGTACACTAAGGTAAGTGGACCCCTCACCTCTCTGCCGTACAGCAACTCAAATGGGCTGAACCCCAACTGTTCATGTGGTGAATCTCGGTACGCAAAGCACACGTATGGAATGTAGTCGTCCCAGTCTTTGGCGTCTGTATCTGCACATAAGCGACGAAGCACTGCCTTTAAGGTTCCATTAAACCGTTCAACAATGGCGTTGGTTTGTGGGTGGTAAACTGACGTGACAATGTGCTTTACATCAAGTAACCGATACACCTGATTCATTAATTCGCTCATGAAGTTGGTCCCTTGGTCAGTCAGGATCTCTCGCGGGATACCCACTTTACAAAAATACTCTACCATCGCTGTGGAAACAGTCGTTGCCCTCATGTCAGGTATGGGAATGGCTTCTGGGAAGCGAGTACAATGGTCAACGATGACTAACACAAATCGGTTACGTCTATTACTCAGGTTGAGTGGACCCACAATATCCATACCAACTCTGTGGAATGGCTCACCGACTGAAGGAGTCTTTATCAGTTTAGCTCGGTCCGATGTTAATTTACGAGCTGACTTCTGACAATTTGTGCATGTCTGACACCATCGCCTTATGTCTCTGAGGATGTTCGGCCAGTAATACAGTCTCAGGAGCTTTGCCTTGGTTTTTGCTACTCTTAGATGACCAGAAAGAGGCACTTCATGGGCGAGTCTCAGTATATCGTCACGAAACTTCATTGGTACAACTATTTGGTGCTGTATCAGTTCTGGTCTATTGTTTGGTTGCCACTTTCTGTACAAAAGGTCATTCTTTGTGTAAAAACAATAGTCTTTCTCTAGGATATCTGTGTGTGGAACAGCTTTAGTCCAAGCATCCTTGAGAGACGAATCAAGCTTCTGCTCAATTTTCAGTTTATCAACATCCAGTTCAAACAGATCAACTTGTTGCATCACTTTAGTTACATCTTTTCTTGATCTCATATGCATTTCTTGTGGGGTAGTCCACTCTGGTGCATTAGGATTCAACTTAGACGTAGAAATTGATACTGGTTTAGAATCAATGGCTTTGTCACTTGCTATCAATGTCGACTTAGGCTGGAGTGAAGCTTGCTCTGTCTGGGAGCGAGCTTGGGCACGAGTGATGACAGATGCACATAAATGTTCTAAATTGTTACCCAACAGAACATCACAGGGACAGTCCATTACTAGCACGTTGGATTCAATCTGTTTCCCACCGAGCTCTATTTTCACCCTAGCAACAGGAATTTCTTCGACTACACCATTAGCGAATCTCACTTTCTCTACATCACCTAACAGCTGTTCATCACGAACATGGCTTGGATTTACAACAGTCACTGTTGCACCAGTGTCTCTATACAGTACTGCCGGCTTACCATCAACAGCTCCGTTGTACATGTATTTGCGTGGATACATCGATGTGGATACATCAACAAGGTTTACTCCCTTGTTTGGGCATGATCTGGCTAAGTGTTGATCACTTCCGCACTTGTAGCATCGCTTTCTCAGAGGTGGCCTACTGGAGTACGATGATGGAGTAAAAGAGGTTCTCATGTGAGTAGAACCTGTGGCGGTCGTATTGGATGTAGGAGGTTCCATCTGGTTATTATCAGTTTTGCCTTCAACACGGAGGCAGTTGTGAGCTCGACTATATCTGTCTGCTGCTTTAGCCATTTCCTTCAAACTTTTGAACTCTCTTTCTCTCACCCACGTTGCAAGGTGAGCATTAGCGTTACGAAGGAACTGCTCTTCAATGATGAGATCCACCAATTCTTCACGGGTTTTTATAGCTCGGGACTTGAACCATCTTTCAGTTTCCAACTCCATGCGTAGCACCCATTCTGTGTAGGATTCTGTATCAGTCTTACGTGAAGCTCTAAACTTCCTGCGATACTCTTCTGGCAGCAGATTGTACCTGTCAAGAACAGCAGCTTTGATTTTATCATAACTTTTTGTGTCATCAGCCTTTAGCCGCATTAGAGCTTCTTTCGCTTTACCAGTGAGTAACGTGTGAATGTAAACAGGCCAGTCTACCTTAGAGATGGATTGGGTTACTGCCCATCTTTCAAACTGTTCAAGGTAAATATCGATCCTTTCACCATCTTTTAGTGGCTGCATTTTAGTGAGTAATGACTGCATAAGTCTTTTCTTTTCACTCTCACGCTTACTTGCCAAAGTTTCTTCATGTTGCTTTTGCTTTTGTTTCAAAATATCTTCTTGATTTTTCTTTTCTATCTCAAGTTTTAACTTTTCTACCTCCAACTTTTCCTTTTCAAGTTGTAACTGTTTCTCTTCAAGTTCTCTCTTTTTGGCATTTTCACCTTGATCTATGGCCTTTTGTTCCTTCATAAATTCAATGTACATTTTAGACTGTTCCAAACTCTCAAATGATTTTAGGGAAGGATACTGATACTGAGGGCTCTTTCCTCCGCCCTCACTTTCATCAAAACTAAGCCAAATTTTCAGACCTGGTTTCTTACTAACAACTTCATGTTCGTACAGATCAATGATCATCTCATCCTTACTTTTGCCATCAGAATCAATACCTCTAGTTGATAACTCATCTTTTAACTCTACAACTGTCATCTTATGAAAGGGTTTTGATTCTGCAGTAGCCATGTTTTAGGTAGCTAGCTACGCCTGCAATTTTCTTGCCAAAAGCACATAGAACTCAAAACCCCAAACCAAAACTGTCAACAATTAATTAATTAAATAACACTTATTAAATAAACAGTTAAACTTATTTCTAGGAACAAATAATTCTTATTAACAGAACAGTAAATATATATTTCATGAGTCCATACAAAAACTGTTCATGATTGACTTGTGTCACACTTTGTGTGCGTGACGATCGTTAGCATGTTTTACTAGAGTTCACATGCACTCCACAACAGCACTTTGTACGCAACGTTCTTCCTCAAAACAGCGTTCTATTTCAACAGTGACGTTAAATGTTCGTCCATTAATTATTTAAACTCACAGTTTTGAGAATAATGTCACCGGAAAGCTCGGTAAAGTCAGCTTATTTCTCCAGCAATCTACCTCAGTTATCACCCGCAGCACGGAAGTCACGTTGTTCTGTTGTGGGGGCTCAGTCTTTTCAAACGATGTGTACAATTTGGCTTTTAGTAGTCAGGAAACCAGATGTCATCTGAGCGCCGGTAGAAGCACGCCCTCTAGCGGCGAAGATGGTGCGTTGCAGCGGCCCCTAAAGCTAGCGTTGGGCGTGGCTGAGGTGTTGAAATGCGTTTTTCAATGAATGTACTCGCCTAGTTCATTCCAACGGCAAACTAAACTAAGTTTTCTTCATTTAGTGCCAGTTTTCACTTCACAGCAGGACTTGCTCAAGTGCTTACAGTTCAAGGTTGGTTGAATCCCCAGGTCGCGATCCCAGTGATTCTATTTCTGCACTCCTGCCCAGTCAAAAATAAATTTGACAAAAATAAATTTTCTGAAATGTAGGTCACTGTAATCTTTAATATGTTATCGTGACCTTTGACCCAGTTGCTATTTGGAAATGAGTGTACATTCATTTCCAAATAGCACTACAGTATGCCTATATATTTTGTAGAATAATTATAATGGTGGCCAACCGTCGTTTGAAAACGTATACGAAGTGAGATGGTGTCGTTCCTCGTTATTGGGAAACCCGTTTCACTGAAATTACCACATCAATGAGGGAAATAGTTGAAGTCAATTAATTGACTCAAAAGTGTAGATTCGTGAATACAATGACCTCGCCTTCGGCTCGTTCCCTCTTTTCACGATTCAACACTTTCTCGTCCACTCTCGTTAAACAACACAGTAGAGGAAGAGTCCTATATAGGGCTAGGTCCAAGGCTACCTCCACTGTATGACATATTATTAAAGCCATTCGACACTTTCGGTAAACAGTATTTTCCAAAGGCCCACACTTCGTGTATCACAATTTATATGTAAAATAACAAACCTGTGAAAATTTAGGCTCAATCGGTCATCGGAGTCGGGAGAAAATAACGGGAAAACCCACCCTTGTTTCCGCACGTTTCGCCGTGTCATGACATGTGTTTACAGTAAATCCGTAATTCTCGCTATCGAGAATTGATAATTGTTGTAATGTTTTCTCAAAAAGTAAAGCAGTTCATGGAATAGTATTTCAAGAGAAGTCTTTCATCATTACCTTCTGTAAGCCCTGTAAGTTTTATATTTGTAAATCTGTGAACTTTTATTTTTGTTTTCTGTTCCGAAAGTGTATAATGGCTTTAAGTAAAAGGATAATACTTCTTGTGTGGGGTGGAATGATTGCGTCTTCTGTGTTCGCAAAGTTTGTCAATGAATCATTCAAGGTAAATTTAATTACAGCTTCTTGGCTGAAATTAAATAGGCAATTAAATTACATAAAAAGACAAAAGAAAGGAACAATTTATTGTGAGGAACGTGTAATATTTCCGGGGCAGCAGATTTGATAACACGACGTATAGTTTGATATAGGTGTTAGAAACGATAGTTCCTTATTGGGATGACTCAGATGAACTGGGATGGTGTTTCTGCCTCCAGCGCAAACCCAGTGCAGCAACAACAGTCAGTAATTGTACACCAGCCATTAGACTGAAGGCCACGGTGTAGTCTCCAGTTAAGTCGTTAATCAATCCTGGAGGGTATGCACAAAACAAAATATCACAATGTAAGAAACACAGAAACAAACTACACTAAAATAATTGAAACAATTCATTGTGAAATAGCAGTAAAAAAAAAAACAGTCAAAGCGAATGTGTTAAAGGATTTGGGTACTTTCTGTAACACAACACACAATGTCCACAGATTTTCATTAAACTTACACCGTTTGAAGATAATTATGGTAGAAAGCGTACCTTTAAATATAAGTAAAATTTTCAGGGAAGCTTTCTACTATATTCATCTTCAAACTGTGTAAGTTTAATGTAAACCTGTGGACATGGTGTTCTTTGTCCTACAAAATGTACATAGACCCTTCGTATGATCGAAAAACACAAGTGTTCAAAGATTCACATATAACTAAATAATAATTAAAGTAAGTAATGGTGAAAGGGTTCCTTTCAATATTTCCGCCTAAATTGCTGTCGTTATTGAGAAACGAGTAAAACAATAGTTATTATCAGGCGTGATAATAAACTCGATGTTTGAAAAACAGAAAACAAATAAGGTGTATTTTCATTATTTTATCGTGACTTTGATGACCAATTCAGCGCGAACTTTTACAGGTTTGTCTGTTTACGTATATTATATGGTTGATCACACAAAACATGAACACTCTGTAAGACTGTTACGATAAGCACTGTGATTAGCATCACTATAGGAATATTGCTGCCATCAAAAACAGATACATGTCTTTAAAGGCATACAGTGGACACTATTGGTAATTACTCAAAATAATTATCAGCATAAAACCTCACTTGGTAACGAGTAATGGGGAGAGGTTGATAGTATAAAACATTGTGAGAAACGGCTCCCTCTGAAGTGGAGTAGTTTTCGAGAAATAAGTAATTTTCCATGAATTTGATTTCGAGACCTGAAGTTTAGAATTTGAGGTCTCGAAATCAAGCATCTGAAAGCACACAACTTCGTGTGACAAGGAAGTTTTTTTCTTTCATAGTTATCTCGCAACTCCGACGATCAATTGAGCTCAAATGTTCACAGATTTGTTATTTTAAGAATATGCTGAGATACACCAAGTGAGAAGACTGGTCTTTGACAATTACCAATAGTGTCCACTGTCTTTTACAAGTTTGAATGCTTCGTATTTGGTCAACGATCTGGAACTGAATCAATATTGTATCTTTTTATGTAAAAGACTGAATATTTCACTCTCTGGTCCGAGTGGTGTCAGTTTCGTTCTGTTGAGAGTGAAAATAAATCTGTGGCACTGTTTATGGGTGAACTTGAAACAAACTTCACTCTAACTCGAGTTGAAAATACCCGTCTTTCACCTCAAAAAGTTCTTTGCAAGAGTGGTATTGCGGACAAAACGAATGGTTTTTCTATATTTTACATTTTAGAGAGATATAGTAATTGAGGTGTCTGAACATAACTGTGCTTCATTTTGAACTTTGGTTGTAGTCTGTTAGTGTTTTTGCTACCGACGGGATCAAAACTCACCTGGAAAATATAATAGAAGGAGTGACGTCACACTTGACTGCGATTAACCCCACAGCATGCCCCAACCGTTCTTTACCGAATATTTTCTTACTGACAACATCTACGAGTATAAAAGCTATTGATAGAGCGTTTCCATAAAATAAAGTGTTCGCCACAATCGGCCAAAAAGACGTCAACCATGGATCAACAGCATAATAAATGGCGCATAAAAGTAGAGATGCAGCAAGCCACACGTATGCGCTGACAACCTGCACAGCTTGAAACAATGGACCGATCACAATGGAAGCTATTGTTCTCCCTATTCCAAAGGCGACAACAAAATGTGACGCGTCTTCCAGTGTGAATCCTTTATACACGGTAGTGTACTGCACATAGTATATTAACCATGCAGAATATGTCATTTCAAACACAGTTAACACAAATAAAACCAGCCAGAATGATATGGATGAGAACAATTCAAGCTGCAATGTATCTCTAGTTAATGAGAAGACTGTGGAAAAACAAGAACAGCCAAAGCGGTTGCTTGGTGCCACTTTGTCTTCCATGATCTCTTGCTCCTCGTCTGTGAGAGCTGCCGCATAACCATCTTGACTCCCACTAGCTGCAGGTGGTTTCATCAGAGCTCCAACGACAGCGAGATGAAATAATAATCCTCCAAGTAGTAGCATTGGTCCCCTCCAGCCGTAGGTATCTAGGAAAGTCTGTATCAAGGGCACAACAGCAATGAAGACGAAGGAGTTGCCCAGGGAAGACAGCGTAGGCTGTTGTGATGGATTTATAAAAATAGCTTCCAATCAGATGCTTCGTTATCACATAGGAGATGCCAATGGCTGATCCTGCAAAAGTAGAGCACACAATTTCTATCAAACAACTAGTGAATTGAATCGAGAAATAAAGATGATGACAATTATGCCCCATATGTCGTGGAAGTGTCGTGGCCGAGCACCGAATTTAAATTCCGGTGTTTCTGATCAGCAGAGTGTGGGTTCGTATCCCACAGTGGTGACACTTGTATCGTCCTTGGGATGGGACGTAAAACAGTTGGTCCCATGTGCTGTGTAACGCATGTAAAAGAACCCATTGCACTAATTGAACAAAGAAGGGGTTCGCCCCGGTGTTCTGAATGTGCCGTAGCACCTTACAAACCCTTAATTGTAGGGTCTCAAAATAATTTAGAGAGGTTTCGCAGAGTCGCGGATACGAGTACGCATACAGATATCGAACCGTACGCGTTCGCATCAAGTGAGCTGTGTAGTTTTGATTCGCAAAATTCTAACGAGTACCCTCATCCTGAGTTTCAAGCGGGCGCTATTAACCAAATGGCTGCACCCATGGACTTTTTAGTCCATTTGTCTTTTTCTGAAGCATGGTGGTTAACAAATGTCCAACACATCCATGTATGATACCTCTAATACACATGGTGAAAACCTGGTGCTCTAAAAAATAACAATCCGCCACAAAAACATGAACAAAATATACTCGTTGTTTACTTACGTGTAAGGCGACAGATTCCGTTTTGAGCGACTATTCTAACTTGTGTACAACGGTTATACGTCACATGGACCTCAAAAAGTGATGATGTATTATGACGTATCCGTTCACGTAAGAGTATCGGTGACTCTGCGAAAGCTCTCTTTTATAACTTCAATAACCTACTGAAATATTGATTACACTCAGCGCCGTACCTTGGTACGTGCGCTGTATAAGACTTCAATTTTATTATTGTGGCCGATGACGTCATACACATTGTCCCGTGTCAACCAAGAAGATGCGTAGCAAACATAGGGTGCACTTTGCCAAAGGTCTACATGAAATGGTTTGTTTGTATTCGTATTTAAGAAATTTCTCCAAACTTCGTTACTATATTTAATTGTTTTCGTGATCACTCATTCCTTTACTTACCTGTAATTACGGTAAGGATGAATGTGATTGCGTATAAACTAGATAGGAATGACGCAGTTATCATAGAGATACCAGCCACTAATCCACTCACTGTCACCACAGTCCTAGCGCCAAATCTCTTCTTCAGAGGCGTAGCTAAGACACCTGTTCAGAAGGAGCAAACTTGTTAAAGAAAACATGGTGAAGATGAAGGTGATTGCATATAAACATGATTGGAATGACGCAGTTATCATGGAGATACCAGCAACTAATCCACTCACTGTCACCACAGTCCTGGCGCCAAATCACTCCTTTAGTGGCGTGGCTAGGATACCTTTTAAGAAAGTAAGTTTTTTCAAAAGTAAAGCGTATTACCTCTCACTGGGATGTGTTAGCCTGGCATTTTTTTCACAGATTACGCTGTGAACTTGGAAAAGAACCTTTGAAATAAATGAAAACATTAACAAGGATGAACACCTGCATGATTATTGACGTCTTACGCTCGTGTTTGCAGGCAAAGTGGCGGCCGTCAGCAAGCTTTTGGCGTGAACTCTTTCGCCATTTTTTCCTTCTTTTTTCAGTGTCTTACAGCAGTGGACGCTTTTGAAAATCGGGGTATCACAACATCCTAAAATAGCAAACCAGTGTTGCGAGAGAGTAATGTCAGACAAAGCACCCTTGTAGCACAAGTTGTGTGCTTTCACATTATCGAATTCGACTAAACTGACGCCTCGAACTCAATGGAAATATTTTAGTGAGAAATTACTTCTTAAAAAAAAAATACGTTACTTCAGAGGGAGCCGTTTCTCACACTGTTTTATACTATCAACAGCTCCCCATTCCTCGTTTCCAAGTAAGATTTATGCTAACAATTATTTTAGTAATTACCAACAGTGTCCGATGCCTTCAAGCAAACCCCTAGCTACTTTCCTTTGATAAACATAAACATGCTATAGTCTAAAAAAACAATAAACAAACTTACAAAAAAACCAACAAAACACAAAACTGACTCCTTTACCCAAATTATTCTGACTCCAAACCATACGAATTGAGTCAAAGTAGAATCTTGGATTTATAATCAACCCCAGACAGAGCAGAAGAGTAGGACCTACTTTACTCACAGACAGACAGGACTTTGCAGATGACATTGCCCTACTTACAGAGCAAATCAGTCAAGCACAAAAGCTTCTTGACAGGGTGGAGACTGAATGTCAAAAAGTGGGTCTGCAGTTAAAGTCACCTGGAAGTGGTGTTTTTTCAAAATAAAGCTTTTGGCACTAATATATGTGTTTTGATGAGTGGAATGTGAAAAAACAGTTAACTAAGGTTTAAAAAAATCAGTTCTTATGTTATTTACAAATTTAAGAGTAGACCCCGACCCGAGAGGGCGCTGTTCGTGACGTCAACCGAGGCAGACTTTGCCTGTAATGCGTAGAGTAAACACAATTGCAAAGTAGATGCTTTTTTGTTTTTTTCCGGCAACTCCGACCAGGTGTATTGCTGTTGAATGCAGAAAAACACTTTTTGAAATGTACCAACTCACGACTTGAACGTACATGTACTTTGCACGTGTTTTTACTATACGCATTGCAGGCAAAGTCTGTCTCGATTGACGTCACAAAAGGGGTAGGCGGAGTCAGCCCCCAAACAACTTTATATATTTTTAAAACATATAAATCGTGACAAACAATTACTAAAAAAAATGTTGTATTGTTAGTAAGCATAAATTATACTCTTATGTTTGAAAGAAAAGAAGAACAGAATATTTCCAGGTGACTTTAAACATCAAGAAGACAAAGTACATGGCATACAGTACGGAAGACGAGGGTACATGCCTCAAAGCAATCAATGGGGACAAACTAGTAAGACAGGCCGACTTCAAATATCTAGGGTCATGGATTGACAACAAAAGCAGATATATCAAAGTTAGGAAAGCTCTGGCCTGGAAAGCACTCCACAGCATGAAAAATGTATTGTGTACAAAGATGAGTAAACACCTGAAGTTACAGCTCTTCCTGGCCACTGTTGAATCAGTGCTACTTTATGGGTGCGAAGCATGGACATTTACATCTGTTCTAGATAAACAACTTGACGGTTGCTACACCAGAATGCTACGCCAGGTGCTTGGTGTCGGGAGCGAAGAACATCAAACACAGAGACCTCTATCTCGGGTTCCCCAAGCTTAGCGCCAAAATCTGCGCTAGAAGACTGAGGTTTGCAGGGCACTGCTATCGCCACCCTGAGCTTCCAGCCAGCAAGCTTGTGCTCTGGGAGCCCAAGCAAGGTCAAGCCCAAAGAGGTCGAGGCAATCTGACCTATGTCGATCTGCTGAAAAAGGACACTGGGTTTGTGACAGCTGGGGAAGTGTCCACATGCATTGGGGACAGGAAGACCTGCAGAAACCTCAGCCGTAATATCATTGACCGAGGACACCACTCGAAATAGAAGAAACAAAGTCTTGTTTAGGTAAAAAATACCCCGAAAAGAATTCATGGATACTTTATTTGGAAAGCCTTCTTTAACGGCATGTTTTTAAGTAATTTTTAATCTTATTTTCTTGGATTAACTATTGGACCCTTTAAATTGATTTGTGATTGGCCTTGTTCTTAAATTTTACCAATGTATCAGTGAGTTGCAAAGAGTCGATCATTCTACAACTGCTGAAACGTTAGGGTTTTGTAAGTTAAAGGCAGTGGACACTATTGGTAATTACTCAAAATAATTATTAGCATAAAACCTTTCTTGGTGACGAGCAATAGGGAGAGGTTGACGGTATAAAACATTGTGAGAAACGGCTCCCTCTGAAGCACCATAGTTTTCGAGAAAGAAGTAATTTTCAACGAATTTGATTTCGAGACCTCAGATTTAGAACTTGAGGTCTCGAAATCAACCATCTAAACGCACACAACTTCGTGTGACAAGGGTGTTTTTTCTTTCATTATTATCTCGCAACTTTGACGACCGATTGAGCTCAAATTTTCACAGGTTAGTTATTTTATGAATATGTTGAGATACACCAACCGTGAAGGCTAGTCTTTGACAATTACCAATAGTGTCCACTGACTTTAAAGGGTGTTTGCACATTTTGTAGGACAAAAAACACAATATCCACAGATTTACAAAAAACTTACACAGTTTGAAGATAATGATAGTAGAAAGCTACCCTAAAAAGATTACGTGCTGAGGTGCTGTAGTTTTTGGGTAATAAGTAAAACAATGTCATGAAATTAATTTTCGTTTCATGAGACGAAAATTATTTTAATCATTTACAAACGTATTTTCATTACATTGTTTTACTCATTTCTCAAAAACTACAGCACCTCAGTAAGTAATATTTGAAGGGAAGCGCTCCACTATTATTATCTTCAAACCCTGTAAGTTTAATGTAAATCTATGGACATTTTGAAAAGTACCCAAATCCTTTAATAATGACCTTTCAGCAACTGCTGCTTTAGTAATTTGTGTTCATACCAAACAATACAAAATAATAATAAGTACAAAAAGAGCAAGCATCTTGCGAAATTAGTTCGTGCCCGTTGGAATCTAACCAATACAAATAACAATTTTGTGTTTGGGGCTGAATGCCGTAACCCACAATAAACTCAATCTCTGCTCACCTGCGAAATATCCTCCAGCGTTGACAAAAACAACCGGCCAGCCAATTAACCAAGTCGAAGTGTCGAACTGTTCTTGTAGTGTAGGTAACATCATACCTAGACCCTTTACTAACACGGCCCAAGCTGTCTCGGATGTAAATAAACCCAACACGGCAATCCAACCATGAAGACCACCATCTTGAAAAGTCTCAATTGAAAAGTGCATAACGCGTACAAAACAGCCGGGCTTCATTTTGAAACAATTATTTGTTATTATACAAATCCCATAATATTTAGCATCCCGGCTAAAAAGACCAAACTTATTTGTGATTGTTAACGCAATATAAAACTCAATCTACGTGCTAGTATTATGTATAATCTAAAATGGACACATGTTTGATTGATACAACTTCAATAGACACTCCTGGAAGAGACCGTGTAATATGCAAACCTATACTGTCTGCAAACAACTAGCAATGCTAACAATATTTGCTTCTGCTGTTACAAAGGTCATGGCAACAGGTCACCATAACAAAGCATTGCAATTTGTTGTGTGACACAAAAGTTGTTGTTAACAAAAGAACTTTATCGGCTCAGCAACTTTTCAAAGCTATGCTCAGCATCAGGCAAGGCTGGCTTTTATCAATAGTGATGTTTATCTGCACGTTACGCGAGCACAAACGTGAACGTGAACGTCAGAAAAGTTTGTTGAAAAAAGCTCACGTTTTAAAGGCAGTGGACACTATTGGTAATTACTCAAAATAATTATTAACTTAAACACTTACTTGGTAGCAAGTAATGGGGAGAGGTTGATAGTATAAAACATTGTGAGAAACGGCTCTCTCTGAAGTGCCATAGTTTTCGAGAAAGAAGTAATTTACCACGAATTTGATTTCGAGTCCTCAAGTTTAGAATTTGAGGTCTCGAAATCAAGCATCTTAAGGCACACAACTTCGTGTGACAAGGAAGTTTTTTTTTTGTCGTCATTATCTCGCAATTTCGAAGACCAATTGTGCTCAAATTTTCACAGGTTGGCTATTTTATGCAATATTATGTTGATAACATCACTTGGTGTATATTATACACCAAGTGAGAGGACTGGTCTTTGACAATATTACCAATAGTGTCCATTGTCTTTAAGGAAAGGCACGAAAAGGAAATGCCTAATTGGCATAACTAAGTATCAGTTCGCTCCGTCCTTCCGAGTCGCCCCAATGCCTCGACATCAAAATGGGGCCATTATTCCAAAACTTAAAGCTGCATTTTGGGGAAGTAAAGTCAGGTATAGTAACCAACAGTACAAACAAAAATATCGCCAAGGAAAATTGAATTGATTGCAGAAAAAAAAACAGATAAAAGGGGTAAATTGGGAAAACGCATGCAAAAATGTACTCGGATATTTTGTAAGTTTGACTCAAGAATTAGCTTCAAAGGCATTGTACACTATTGGTATTTTATACCGTAATTACTTAACATGATTCTTTGTATAACAAACTTACTTGGGAACTGTTAGAAAAGGCTCCCTCTGAAGTTTAGACGTAGTTTTTGATATAGGAGTAATTTCTCACTCTATTGAATTGAACCCGAGACCTCAACTGAAAGCACACAACTTGGGCGGCAATGGTGTTATTTCGTCCTTTATTCTCTCGCAACTTCGACGACCAATTGAGTCCCGTTCACAGATTTGTTATTTTATGCATATGTTGAGATACACAGAGTGAGAAGAGTGACCTTTGACAATTACCAATAGTGTCCAGTGTCTTTAAGCCACACACGAAAAGGAAATGCTTAATTGGCACAACGAAGAAGCAGTTCGCTCGTCCTACCAAGTTGCTCCCGAAGCCTCGACATCAAAATGGATCTATTTAGTACACAACTTAAAGCTGCATTTTTGGGGAAGTAAAGTCAGGTAAAGTAAGCAACACTTGTTTTTGTTTTCATCAATGTGAGACTTTGAGGTGCTAGGTGGCAGCAGACTTAGCAGGTAAATTTCCATTGTCTACGTACATTACCGAGAACAATGGAATTTACCTGGTGAGTCTGCTGCCACCAAGCGTCTCGAAAGTCTCCCTTTACCTTTTCAATTTAAGATGAAAACAATTGTCATTACATGCGTTAGAGTAATTTATTTACTTATTTGACAAAAATACTCGACATAAAGCCTAAGTCTCCAACGAGAAGCGTCAAATTAACACCATGTCGAAGTCAATTAAAACCTTAAAAACATGAAGCAAACTGTTAAATGAAACATGAATTGTTTAATTTGCACTACCCAGGTGGACAGGTTGACTCAATTAGTAGCTTTAAACAAAATCATCGAATGGAAACTGCCCAGTTATTTTTCTATACCGACATAAACAAACAACGATTCAAAATAGTAAGGTTTCAAAATTGATTCAACCTTGATTATTTTATGCCAGGGGTTTGCGTGGGTTTGAAGCGATGAATCTTAGTTTGACGAATGGGATGACCTTGAATTACGTCATTATGACGTCATTACGTCTTTTGTAATGTAGTAAAGCAAACGCAAATACAATGGTTGGATTTCTACATGCCAAAATTATGTTTCTGAGGCCAAGGAATTTAATGACGGTGGTATTAGACGGTGGTATTAGTAACAAATTAATATCCTTTATGGTGACTATGTTGATGCTCAAAAAATTGCAATGACCTTGACCTTATTATGACGTAATATATTGAAAATGGCAGTCATTTCCTTAAAACAGCATAACTTTAGCTATGTAATGCCGATGCAACTTATTTCAGTTGCGAATTATATGTATCAGAGGCCAGGGAATCGAATGGCGACGTTCTTGTTTCGCTGAAACAAACAGTTTTATGATTGTGTATTAAATTTGTATTTCTTTAGCATATAATGGTATAAAATACGTCAACATCACTGTGAGGACAAATCAGTGGTTTGTATGAAAACATTTTATTATGTTTAATTTTCAGCTTATGGTTCTGATGGCTAGCAAACCAATGTTAGTAACATTTGAAATTAAAATTTGATTTTGGATTGAAATTGTTTTGTTTCAGTTTGAGACAATGTAATTACCATATACAACTTTGTAAACTGTTTTGGGGCCGACTGGTGTCGAAAATGTCCTACGATGACCAAACCACGGATTTGTTTTGGAGATAAAAAACACACAAGTATAAACATCTTGCATCTGGATTGCGTCTGGTGGTGTTAAACGAATGGTATCAGGATTTGTATCACTCACTGATTTAGGTTTTAAACCGGAACATGTTCAAGCTAACTGGTCGGAACCTAAGGACAAATTGTACAACGATCTAAGCTCCATTATCAGCGAAGTCCCAGAGCAAGATCCAATCTTCATCCTCGAAGATCTCAACGCTAGAGTTGGTGCCGATCAAAATCCTGGTCTTCCTCACATCGGAAAGTTATGAATGTAAACGGTCAACGTCTGCTGCACAACAATCTCTGCATCAAACACTTTCTTCAACACAAAACCCCAACACAAGGTATCCTGGAGACACCCTATAGAGCAAAGCATTGGCACCAACTTGATCTCGTGCTCACGAGAGGTAACCCGCAGCTCCCAAATGCAGACTGTGGTACAGACCACTCCCTTGAGTGCAGCAAAGTGAAGCTTCAACCAAGGAGAGTTCATAGATCCAAGAAGGCAGGGCAGCCTCGCATTGACACGAACAAGACTCACAACTTTGAGATAGTGGAAGCGTTTGTCCAGGTCCATAAAGATGTCTTGCCAAGAGTACCCAATTTCGATGTCAGCGGAAGATGGGAACACCTCAGGGATGCTGTCTACAATGCCATTGGTTCGGCAAGAGGCTAATCAAGTTACCCGTTTGGGTCGAGGCTCATGCTGAGGAGATATCAACTCGCATAGAAAATAAGAGACGCGCTCTCTCTGCATACAAACACTCACCTTCTGTGAGAAACTTGCATGCACCACGGACCACGTGAAACCGAGTCAAGCAAACCGCAAGGCGATGCGCCATTGACTACTGTGCCCAACTCTGCTCTCAGATCCAGACCTCTGCTGCCACAGGAAATGTTAGAGGTATGTACGAGGGAATAAAGTAGGCCACCCGAAGATGACCGCTCCTCTAAAGTCAGTTACCGGTAAGGTCCTAAAGAACCCTGTGAAGCAGATGGATCGATTGGTGGAGCACTACTCAGAGCTGTACTCCGGAGAGAACAATGTCAACACAGAAGTTCTGAACAACAAAGATTGCCCGTCCACTCTCCCCCGGAAAAGCTTCAGGAAAATATGGCATCCCCGAAGTCCTCAAGTGCGTAAAACGAATCCACATCAAGGATCTGCATGATATATTTTGCCAGTGCTGCAGAGAAGGTACAGTGGCACAAGACATGAGAGGCGCCAACATTGTCACTCTCTTCAAAAACAAGGTGACGGGAGTGATTGCAACAACTATCGCATCATCTCTCTTCTTAGCATTGTGGGGAAACTCTTTGCTTGAGTTGTCCTAAAGAGACTTTGAATTCTTTGTGAAGAGTCTACCAAGAGTCTCAGTGTGGTTTCAAGCCAAACTGTCGACCATTGGCATGATATTATCCATCAGACATTTGCAAGAAAAAGGTAGGGAGTAGGGAAAGTCACCCTACATCGCCGTATAGACATCACCAAGGACTATTCTCCAAGATTGGTTGCCCTCCTGCTCTGCTTCGCATCGTAAAATCTTCTTTCAGGAGAACTTTACGGGGTTCATAGTCTCAGTGGCTCAACATCTGAACCCTTCGACCTCTGCAACAGTGTAAAGTAGGGCTGTGTCTGGCTCCAACCCTTTTGGCATTTTCTTCTCTGTTCTACCCAAGCATGCTCTTAGATCAGCCACAGAGGGCAGCTACCTTCGTACGAGGTCGGATGGAATCCTCTTGACCCCTCACATTTCGGAGCAATGTCCAGAGTTCGAACGAGATGCCTTAGAGATTTCCTGTTTGCAGACGACACAGCCATCTCTACACACACACACACACACACACACCAGATGACCAACAGCAGCTCATGGATCGATGTTATGCGGCTTGCAAAGACTTTGGACTTACCATCAGTCTTACAAAAACGCAGGTAAGGGGCCAGGATGTTGATGAACCACTGTCTACCAGCAATACCAACCATGAGCTTGAGGCTGTCCATGAGTTTGTGTATCATGTCTCAACCATCTCCGACAATCTCTCGCTCGTATAAGTAGAACTCAACAGGCGTCTAAGGTATAGGAAAGACTACCACAACACTCTCCACGCTTACAAAGAGAGTAATGATGTAACAAAAAGCTTTCAGAGCATACCAAAGTCCAGCCTTAGAAGGTTCGTTTGGTGAAAACGCTCCTCTATACGGCAGTGAACCCCGAACCCATAGGCCCCGTCAAGAGCATAGACTCGACGCCTCCCACATGCAACGCCTGAAGCGCATCCTCTGCATCTCCTGAAGAGACCACATACCAATAACACATTGCTTGATAGAGCAGCAAGTCTCCATGTTTACCCTCCTCGAGTATAATGCCTTGGCTGGGACATGTCACCAAGTGGAGGACGGACGTATCCCAAAAGACCTCCTGTATGGAGAGCTGGCATCAGGGAACGAAGAGGCCGTTCGGTAGACCCAAGCTGCGCTACAAAGACACTTCCAAGTGTGACCCCAAGTCACTTGCAACCAATACAACCACCTGTGAAGCAGTCACTGCAGACCGATGCGCCCGGAAGCAGGAGGTGCAGAGAGGTATTTCTCAGTTCGAGGAATACCTGTCGCAACGGGCAGATGAGGAATGACTCCAGAGGAAGGCCCAGCCTCAAGCAGTTAGGACAGCTTCATCTTTCACCTGCAGTTACTGCGGCAGAGACTGTCATTCCCGCATTGGACTCTACAGCCACACCATACGCTATTCCCTAACCAACATCCAATTCAAACAGCACAACTCCGTGGTTCTCAAAGATTGACGGATGCCTACTACTATTAATACAAAAAGTTTCATTTTTGACTCTCCGTGAGACTTTTTTGCAACATTTCCTTTGAAGTTTCCCATATGCGCTATTCAACATAATAATACACCCTATAACCTATATCAGGTAAGAGTCATTGTGTTTCATTGTGTTAATGTGTTTTGTTTTGGTTGATAGTATATTGTTTACGATATCATAATGACATCACGGTGTCTTATAGATCAGTGTCACGGTAATTATACCATATGAACTCAAACAGATTAGCATTTTGACGAAGCCACACGACATTAATTTTACTTTCAAACTTTGCGTTATTTGTGTAGTGTTGATGATGATGACGTCATAATTACATCACTATACTCACCATAAAATATATTATTTATTTTTTTTCAAACTAATACTACCCTAATTGAATTCCTTGACCTTTAGAAACATAATTTTGGCAAGTAGAAATCCCATCGCATGGCATTTTCCTAGGCTTTATTACATAAAAAAAGGTTATGACGTCATAATGACGTAATTCAAGGTGATGCCATTCTAAGATTTTTTGGAGCATGACTTTTTTGAAATCTGTGGGTAAATCTGATACTTTGGTGAAAAAATGGTGCTTCTGTCCGCCCTGTCACGATCTTTTCCTTAATCCACCTTACTATATGGGCCATCCAGGCAGTCAAAACAAAAACTGATTGTTTTGTATATTCTCTTTTTCACGAAGCACTTATCTGCACCATTGAACGTGATCCAGAGTCTGGTTTTCGTTACCGTTGGGTAATTCCTGAACCTGATCCATGCCAGTGCGCTACGATACGTGTTGGTGGTCTGAATACCCGTACACCTTACAGACCCTTCGTGGTTACATACATGGATACATTCATCCACAGTGATGACTAACAGGAGATTCAAACATGGCTCAACTGCACGAGGAAGGTTGAAGGTAAACATCTTCAGTTGTTTCAATATAGCCGCCCTTTGAGAATTGTTGATTGCACTTGGTTTAAAACCCTGAACCCTTGTTGACTTTTACTCCCAGTCTTACATAGACGATGTGACCTATGTTTACATTCAAACCGCCCTCTGTTGACAAAACACTATATACGTCATGTTTCGCCGGGCACTGAGATGCGTAGTCAAAGTGAGATTGCGTACACTTTCTAGCTGGCTGCCAAAACACAAAGGTTTTGCCCGGCGGTATGCGCGCGAATCATGTTGTGGTTTTCGTGTGACGTCAGAGGTCACATCGTCTATACATTCCACACTTGTATTTTACATGTTTTTATCAATGAATATTAATCTTTCACTGCAAAAAAAACTCAGTTTGAGCCAAAAATATCGGCTCCTCTGTTCACAATAATGGCCCAAAACTTTTGACAAAAAGACATTGAGCCACTGGCCCAGTTTTGACTGGGAGCCATTCATGGCTAAATGTGAGTTTAACAATAATCATGGCTCATTTTGGTTTTTGTTGTTGTTGACAATTTTTTTTTTTATATTAGCCATTGCATTTGTGAACAGTAGATACACGGACAGAGTCGGCGTTGAACAAAGTTTTGGCTCCAAACCAGAAAGAAAATATTTCCTTCATGCTCCATCAGTACCACCATGAACGAACTGAGGCATTCTTCTTCCCAGTGTTTTGTCCTGTACATTCTTATGTAAACAGTTATTAATAATATTCAAGAGTTAAGAATTTCAGAAATGACATGGTCCACATTTGTCACTGTATCGTTTAAACTTGTTCACAGTCGCCGACTGACTCAGCATGAGTTCGGTGAGTTCAGTCAGTATCATAACAAACTTTTCACATGCATACAACTTTAACGTACAAGATCCTGGGTGGAAGGTTAAACGATTTTATATCACTACCTGAATGGCAGAACATTGTTTCCCTGCTGATCTGCTCAAAACTAAAGAAGAATCTCTGTTTTTACTCGATACAAAACGATGGATTTTGTTCGTGTGCGCGAGTAGTCGGGACGTCGCATCCTACATGTGTAGTCTACGGTGTAGTCCACATTATAGTCTGGTCCCGCGCGTTTGTTTTGGACACAAAATAGCTTCTAATCGCAAGTTGTCGCAACTCTCCCAATATACGGCTCTGTGCAGGACAGTGAAACAGCGCCCTCAAGAGTCCGGAGGAGACGGCGAAGGCGACGGCGACGCGAAGTGTCGTCTTTGGAACACCATACAGAACATCAACACCGGCTGTTGGAACCCTTAATTGATAGTACTCCAAACATGAATAGTTCAGACTCTTTGGGGTTTCCCTACTATCCGGGTTGCCTACCATATTTTAAAGGCAGTAGACACTATTGGTAATTTCTCAAATTAATTATTAGCATAAAACCTTACCTGGTGACGAGTAATGGGGAGAGGTTGATATTATAGAACATTGTGAGAAACGGCTCCCCAGAAATGACATAGTTTTCGAGAAAGAAGTCATTTTCCACGAATTTTATTTCGATACTTCAGATTTAGAATTTAAGGTCTCGAAATCAACCATCTAAAGGCACACAACATCGTGTGACAAGAGTGTTTTTTCTTTCATTATTATTTCGCAGGTTCGACGACCAATTGAGCTTAAATTTTAAAAGGTTTGTTATTTTATGCATATGCTGAGATAAACCAGGTGAGAACACTTGTCTTGGAAAATTACCAATAGTGTCCAGTGTGGACACTACGCTTGTCGGAACGATCTTTAAACAAGATGTCAGTCTCCTCTGACGATAAAAAGAGCAAGCTAGTCGAAACGTTGAGACCAGTTCAGAACTGACTCCGCGGCAGTACAGTTAATACGATCCTATAAGCTAAAGTCCAGGTCTATTTTCTATACCATCCGCCCTGGTGATAGATAAAAAGCAGGACAGCTCTTTTCAGAACTGAGAAGTCTCTAGAATAAATGCAAGACAGGTCTCTAAGAACAAACTCTACCTGGCAAGTATGATACACACGTACATGGTGTTACCGCAAACCAAATATGTCAGAAAACGTAAGGAATGTTAAAAGAAATAGGTTTGCTCTTGGCCCATAATATCGTATAGCAACTTGTTTTAACAGAAACAGCATTTTTTTCACATCCAGGGGAAGCGTCCGATGAGCTTCAAGAAAGAAACAAGGTTGCAACTCGACGACACGTGGTGCAGGAGGTATATTTTTGTTCACCTATAAACTATAAGCCTAGAATTCGCGTGACCTGACATCTAATGATGTCATGATGAAAACAACGAACGAAAACTATAATAATGTCTCCGTTCTACAAACTGGAGTTAAATCAAACTTCATCTTGCACTGCTGTTCAACATAACTAGCCAATTTAATGCAAGTACTGATTTGTACTTTTTAGGTTGATATTCTTGTTGTTTTCTCTTGACAAACTTGACCGACGCCTTTGAATGTTTCTCTTTTTCAGTAATTGAAAGTGCGCCTTGGTTGTAGTTTATTATTTATTGTATATGCTTGCGAAGATAGCAATGTTTTTTGTTGGCTTTTACATTTATGAAAACAGATGTGGAAAGCTAACGTTGTTTGTAAAGTCAAAAGTTGCACTAATAGTTGCTAGCTCATAAATGACAATAACACAACATCCACACCGGCTGTTGGAACCCTTAATTGATAATACTCCAAACATGAATAATTCACCAATACAAACTAAAGTGCAAATTTTAGTATGTGAACTTTTAGTGCACCCCAGTTTAAACCTAGGAACGATGGCTTGAATCGTGTGGATTGATTGTTCAGACCCTATACGTCATTGTTTGGGGTTTTCTATATAATAGTTGCCTATACCAAATCTAAAACTGACATTTCTTAACCACTACACGAGTATCTTCAGGTATATTATGGTTCTTTCGGAAAAACAAAAAACATTATAAAGAACATTTTTACATGTAGTGGTTGTATTTTACAAACAGTAATTGTTCGGTGTATAGACACATCAAATTTATTATAGAAACGTAACCCCTTTAATCCCAACCCAATGTGTTTTATAAAATGGGTGGGATTCGAACCTACAAGGTTTGCAATGCTGTGCAGATCTCTCATCACTGCTAGAGCAGATCTCTTGCCATTAGACCACTGAACTCATGTGTCTTTGTTGTGCTCACCATACGAATATACTAACAAAGCCTCCTGCCAAATTAGGTCTTGTGGACTTTCTGGTCAATGAACCGTCGGCTGATCAATGGAGCGGAACAGCCAAATTCAATGCTTTGTAGTTTTTAATTGTTATCAAAATGGGTATAAAATGGGTATCTCTATAAGCAAACATTTGAGAAGGATTACAGATCTACACACTGATGTGAAAATGTTGACGAAATGATTGGTAGTTATTGAGATATGATTTTCTAATTTATTCAACTTCCGGGTTGAACCAATAATCGGGGTCAAATGGGGTCACATTTTTGTAACAAAAGTTGAATGTTGAATGCCCTTTTCGAGGATGTATAGATTCTAACAAATTCGTTGAGGCGTTTTAAGTTATTTTGAAATATTAAACTTTGAATTAGTGTATACAATGACGTCGTCATAACATTACTAAGTTTCAATTTCATATGAGCTTCGGAAGAGGCTTTTGTCAGGGGACAATGGACGCTGAGAAGAAGATTTGTTAAGCAAACAAACATAACACTGCACTAGACTTAACAAAAACAAGGTGTTCCGAATGTCGTTAAATTGTTGGTCGTAACACATCCCAGGTGAATACATGTAAGCTTCATTTTACCTTTGTGAAGTACGTAAAGCCCTTTCATATGATGTATAGATTGTAAAAAAAAATAGCTTATTTTGTTGAATAATATGAACTTATGAAATATTGACGACTGTGGAAGAGACTAATTAGCCGAAAGGGAAAGGTATGTTGAAAACGCCTCGAACACAGACTATACATGTACATACAACTACATTAAGAAGGATTAACACATACCTTGGACGGTTTTAAGTCTCTGATTGGTCAAAACCCGGTCACGTGTGAGAGTGTTAACGGTGGTATAAAGACCGGCTGTACCGCACCATAATGTAGCCCGAGCCCTAAATGTAGCCCGGACCTAAATGTAGCCCCAAACATGCCCTAAATGTAGCCCGGACCTAAATGTAGCCCCAACCATGTACCTAAATGTAGCCAAGACCTAAATGTAGCCCGAAACATGTACCTTATTTACCTAAATGTAGCCCCAAACATGTACCTAAATGTAGCCCGGACCTAAATGTAGTCCCAAACATGTACCTAAATGTAGCCCGGACCTAAATGTAGCCCGAAACATGTACCTTATTTACCTAGATGTAGCCCGGACCTAAATGAACTTAGCCAGATGACACTACTGCTTATGGTGTTCTAAAAAAGACACTTCGCGTCGCCGTCGCCGTCGCAGTCGCCTTCGCCATCGACATCGCCATCGCCGTCGCCGTCGCAGTTGTCGTCGCCGTCGCCGTCGCCGTCGCCGTCGCCGTCGCCGTCGCCTCCGACTCTTTAGGGCGCTGTTTCACTATCATGCACAGAGCTGATGTTTAAAGATGTAAGGGGGCAGAGGGCTGCGACGGCGACGGCGACGTATAAGTCGTCTTTGGAACACCATAACAGCTAGATATCCGTCTGTGGATGTTCAATCTATGGTCGTCTGGGGACAAGTCCATTGCGTTCTTTCCATTGTCCGACACCGCTCCCCCCCCCATACAAACACACACACCCTATCAAACACCACAAACATTCCGGATGCTGCGGTCTCAGGACTCGTTTCGGTTTAGGTAGTAAGGCAGATGACTCCTGGTGTCAAGTGTATTCAGCGGGAGTTTGTTCAGTCCCAAACTGCACTATCAACTCTGAAATAATTATGGTGAGTTAATATGTATTAGTCGTTGCTCTTTTGTCTATAATTATATTCAAATGTTAAGACTTGCGAGTTAGGTATTGCCTTAAAATCCTTTTCGTTTTGTCATTTTCTGTTGTCCCGTTTTTTTTTTTTTTTTTAACTATTATTACTTTTTTTATTACGAGACCCCACATAAACCCGCCATGTAAACAGCTGTTGCGTTTATCTGCACTGCGAATAGTTTTTATTTAAACACTTTAATAGACCGATTGCATTACCAATGTTTTCATGTGATCACGTGACCTATAGTGGGTATTGAAAAACACAGCTACACAGTAAAGACATGGGAAGACTCGTACCGATAGACCATAATTGGCTGTATTTTCGCTAAATAACCCTAAACTTAAAACGAAGCCCTTTTTGTAAATTTAAATGCTGTGATATTGATTTAAATCACATTTGCTGTTTGATATTTCCAGTAATCTACTACAAAATGCTCACGCGCCGTTTGCGTTGTGCACAGCGTCAAGTCGGGCTGCCATAAGGGAGATTACGAAGTTGATCCGACTCATAGTTGACAGCTACCCCTTCCAATCAAATAGTTTGCGGGTGAAAAATAAGGGATTTGCAGCTCCTTAATTACATATTTATGAAAATATTGACAGCAAAATCATTACAATTATGGCAATGTAAAACCCCACTTTCCGTTCACAATCACATGACATCGTGTGAACATTCTCGTGGAATTTCTCGTATTTGGTGTAACTGTGTTTACCCATTACTGGCATTGTTCAGCCACCGGTAAGGTTTCATGTTACAAATCCCGGAATACTCTCCAGTGATTTCGAGAATGGAGTCTTATTGAACAACAAATTGCAACAGCAATCAAGTCTTTTTAACGCACGTTTTATGTCATGTTTGTTTACATAATAATAATAATACCCACAACAGGTCACGTGACGCACTGAGCGCAATCGGTCTATTGAGTCCAGTTTATTATGCATGTTTTTCATTTGAAACGAGTCAAACAACTCGCCCTTACACTCATTGTAGCAATCATAGTGTATAAGGGGAGAAGCGAATCATACATAACTAATAGCTGTGTATCCGACCATCAGATGAGACAAGTGTGATTTTTTTTGTATATTATTAGATAAGTGCATCTTTATGCAGAGTTTTACTATAGATGGGCATGCGCCGTTTGTATGATGGTGCGGGTAGGAAACGAAAATGGGTAGGGAATGCAGAGGTTGATGAGGAAAACGCATGTTTTTGGTGTGGTCCCTGGTAGTAAACAATCCCTTGGTTGCTTGGACGTTGCTTTTGGAGCTGTCAATACGGTGGTTAAAACTGCACTTACTATCTTTGATGTTTTTATATATCTCCACGGAAGAAAGGGAGTGTGGGTTTATTAGAGATCGATCATTGGTGGTGGTTTGCAATCTTTTAAACACACGACAACTGACAGACCATTCAACAACATGGTGTGTGTAGGGACGTGTAGCCCTTGTGCAATCAGACTATAAAGACGAGACTGTAGTGTGACAAGAAAAACACAATTTTTTTGAATAATAAGCATCGTAAAGAGTGTTTGTAGGAGGACACGCACAAACAAAAATAAAGTAATACCGGAACGCACTGAAACTATTTCCCTTGTTGATGGAGAATCATGTAGATTAAAGCTTTAAAGAACGTATGAGGCATGTTATCGGTATGGTCTCTGGTAGTAAAAGTTTTCAAGGACTGTTAATTGATGTTTATGGGTGGGAGACAGATGTCTCTGTGTTCAAACACTGAGTCAATGATTACAGCAGAACTAATTTATGATGTGTTTATGAAACTCTATGAAGACAAGGGAGGTACAAAGGGAGGAGGGGCGGTAAAAGGAAGGGGTTTCTGGGGAAAGGGTAGTTGGAACATATAGGTCGGGGAGAGACATTGAGGGTGGGGGTGTTTATAGTAGCGGTATTGAACAATAAAAAACAACCCAATGGGCTTGTGCCCAAGAAACGGTTGAAGTACAAATTCCACATAATTCCTATACGACGAATATCTAGCAGTAGGTTTAATTGTGTTTAAGAAAAACATCTATATGAAAAAAAGCGTTTATATCCGAAACGAGAACATACAAGGTTCATTCGGTGTTTGTGAACAAAGCTGTTCCGTGGTCTTTTGCTAGATTATGTGCTAAAATTACCAATGAGTCTTTAACTGAAAAAAAGGTTTGACAAATGTGGAAAGTGTCTTGAGTTATGGTTCCATTTCAGGTTGACCAGGTAGTAGAGGTCAACTTGAGGTCACGGTTTTTCAAAATTTGTCTCCAACCCCCCCCCCAAGAGACCAAACTACAAACAGTTTAAAAATCGGCCGTGTAGTTCTTGAGAAATGATGCTGTGATGCTGCAAAGATTTCCTAATTTGATATGCAAATGAGGATCACGTGGTTAATTATCAACAAAAATTAAATAAAAATACGATAGGAACAAGCTTACGTCCTAAGTTTCCACTTGATATTGTTATACGTGTTTAAAAACACATCATTTTGTATGATACTTCTTTCCTACTCCTGCCGACAAGAGGCGTTCTAATGAGACATTTCAATTGCACGATTTCTGTACCATAGGTGTCTGTATCTGTATCTGTATTAGTATGTGCACGTCGCAGAGACTAAACTGGCATTAAATGTCAAGAAATAACTTCCCCTCATATTCTTTTTCAATCAGTAAATTTCGCCATGCTTGGCCTGTGGTTTTAGTCAAAGAGAGACCGGTTTTTAGCTGGACTTTCTTGGCTAAATGCCGCAGGCTTTGCCTTGTCGAGGTTTTCATCTTGGTTTTTTGTTTGCATTTCCTTTTTTTGATTTTTTTAAATGGTATTTACATTATTATATAGGCCCCCTATAGAACGGGGCCCAGTTTTAATGCCAATATGCTTCAACCAAACTCTGCCCACAAAACCACCATGTTCCGCTTATTGTGCAAGCACTGAAAAATCTTTGCAAGCTTCGAATCAAATATAACATACGATGAGTTTCCCCGCAAACCAGCGAAAATCTCCCTGCTAAGCTGTGAAATATGCTTTATGTAAGCGCATAATATCTGCACTTTTAAAGTGTCATTTATTTACCTACGCAGTGAAGCAGAGTAATGTTTTAACTTTTACTTGTTTGAAGTGTAGGCCTTACCAAACCTACTTACAGAGCAACATTTCATGGTTTTAAAAAAACCACATAACTCAGCGCTTACGATCACCATTTTCCGCTTTAAGTGAAAGCGCGGAAAATGATGTGCGAGCTTGGAAGCACACATTTCACTTGACTTAAGCGCATTATTCACCACAGCTGTCAAGCACTGAATATTTGCTTCCAGAGCAGAGCATGACATTGGGCCCTTTCGCACAAGAATTTTCATGAAGCAAGTTCCCATCATGATAGACCTGGGTGACTAGTGAAATTTACGACACTTGTCGAGATAATTTGTGGATCCTCAAGATTTTTTGCCGCAATGTGCCGCAAGCGCAATATTAACTAGACATTAAGAGTCAGTTTAGGTAAATAATTGACATAGTTGCACACGGTCAAAAACATTTTTTTTTTATACTTTGTGGGTGGAAGGGCCTTGGGGTGCAAGTAAACAAACTTGCATTTTCAATTCCATATATAGCCCGTTGCCATGGCTCATTTTGTTTTTTGGCCATTTTAGGCCGATTTTGGGGTCTGAAAAACTAGATTTTAGCTCATATTTACAACTCCACCCCACCAAAATGCAAAATTATTTCAAAAAACCTTTTATATCACTACAAAGTATCATCCTTGGCCTTCCTTGAGAAAAAAAATATTGCTTTAAATATCACCCTTGTGCTATTTTTGCATCATGCATTACAGTATGTTTTTAGAACTTGCAAAATCGACATTTTTACCCTATTTTTGGACCCCAAAATGTCAACTTGCCAGGGGTCTCAGAAAATTCTCCTTTCGGCTGTGATTAGGGCAAACATTGGTCTTTCCATATCTGGTGTCAAAAACTTTGGCAATTGTATCCTGTTGTGACAGTACTGCCTCAAAACTAGACTTTTTTCCCAAAAACGTGAAAAATGCCTTTTTAAGGGTCTTTTCACATAGTATCGATAAACGTGTCCACGGTAAAAAAAAAGGAACATTTTTGTTATACTTTGTGGATAGTAGGGACCTGGGGTCCAAATAAACAGCGTTTACATTTCAAATAATAAAATAACACGTTGCCATGGTAACAGTTTATTTGTTTTTAGGCCACTTTAGGCCGATTTGGGGGTCTGAAAAACTGTGTTTTAGTTAATATTTACAACTCCACCCCACCCCACCAAAAAACAAGCATATGTATGAAACCTTTTCCATCACTATAAGATCGTGCATTATAGTATGTTTTTAGAACTTGCAAAATCAACATTTTTACCATATTTTTTGCACTCAAATTTTCATATTTGCAGGGGTCTCAGAATACTTTCCTTTCGGTTTTGATCAGGGCCAAAACTTGTCTTTTTATTTCTTTTAAGAAAAACCCGGGCAATTGCATCCTGATGCAACAGAACTGTTTCAAAAATAAACCCTTTTCCCCGAAAACATAGAGAAATGCATTTTAAAATATTTGCTTCATTTTGAATTTATAACATTAAGAAGTTAGTAATAATTCCATCAATCTGGCAGCTTTTCATAAGCACTCTGTAGGCTTAGTGCATTACCAAACATTGATCAGGACTTGTTAATGACCTAAATCTTAGAATTCGCCCCGGCCCCACCCCGGCCTTGGCCCAATCATATTTCTTGACATTGCATAAAAAAAGTTTTGTGAACAGCGCCTCTTTTTTGAAAGTCACATTTTTTAATTTCCCTTGCACATCAAGAAAGTTTGTACTGTCTTAATTTATTATTGGTCCTCAGAATATTTCCCCTTTGGTTGTGATTGGGCTATCATTATGGTTTGCATGTCTGCTGGGGAGAAACACTTTGGTTTATTGTATTCTATTGTGACACTTCTGCCTCAAACATGGTAATTTTTCCAAAAACAATAAAAATGCATTTTGAAGTTATTCCTTAGTTTGAATTGATAAAAAACAAAAACGAGCATGCTTGTTAAAAAAATATGGCACTGTTTCCATGTTCTTTAAGTAACATATAAAAAGTTTATAACCATGCTTTGCCACTGAGAGTTCTTGTTTTGTCATGACTACTTTACCTAGTTGTACAGGTATGATTCACATTGCAAGAAGAGAAGTAGTGCGATGAGCACTCTTTACTATTCTTGTGTATACATTTGTACATGGCCTTTTAACAGTCTTCTTGGTCCCCTGCTCGCTACCAAACTAAACATTTTCATCCCTATCAGAACAAAGAGGCTCTAAAAGTGAGCAAGTACTGTGTCCAAATTCAACTGCTTTGGCCTTCTGTAAGCAGTTCCCCCAACCATGGTGGGGTTCCTTTCAGTTGTACTGTTGCAAACAATAAAAGAGTTCAGCAGGTAATGTTTGACAATGTTTTTTGTTGATCGTTCTCAGAGACATATATGCTAATTATGAACTAGTAAGATAGTGAATGGAAAAAATAATCAAACTAGCCCGAATAAACTTTTGTCACTGCAAATGCATCTTACTTATTTATGTTGAGCAGGTGCAAGTATTTACAACTTCTATCCGTGTTGTTTCATTAAAGGAACACACGTTGCCTTGGATCGGTCGAGTTGGTCTTTGAAAAGTGTTTGTAAACGTTTATTACAAAATGCATATGATTAGAAAGATATTTTAAAAGTAGAATATAATGATCCAGACAAGTATCACTCAAAAACATCTTTCTAGCCATGCATTTTATAACAAGCGGTTACAAACGCATTTCAAAGACCAACTTGACCGATCCCTGGCAACGTGTTCCTTTTAAATGATCTCTTACGCTCGTCATGCAAATCGTTAGTATCATTGTTTTTAATAAGATCTTGGCAATTTTTTCCAACACTTTTAAGCAGGCTTTTTAATTTCCCACATTTGTGTTGGACATGATTGGATGCTCCAAACCATCTGCCTCAAGCACAGAAACTACATTGTTTATGATCAGTATCTCTATGAAAAGTTTTACATTTGGTAGCAGGCAGAGACCAAGGTGAGTAGGCCCTGTATTAAAGACAACCTGTAAAAAATGCTCATCGCACTCTACTTGCAATGGGAATCATACCTGTACAATAGGTAAAGTAGCCAAATCAAGAACTCTCAGTTTCAAAGCATTGGTTATGGTTTGGTTGGATACCATTATATACAAACTTTGTATTCATTACTCAAAGGGCATGGAAACAGTGCCAGATTTTTAACAAGCATGCATTGCTTTTGGAAAAATTACTATACTTAAGGCATGATCAGTCACAACAGGATACAATAAACACAGTGTTTCTACCCAGAAGACATGAAAATACCAATAACAACCGAAAGGGAACACTTTCACAAAAAGAGGCGCTATTCACAAAACATTGTTTTATGCAATGTCAAGAAATATGATTGGGGCTGGGCCTGGCAAGATCTAAAGTTAAGGTCATCAATCGTTCCTGATCAATGTTGGGTAATCCACTAAGCCTATAGAGTGCTTAGGAAAAGCTGCAAGGTTGATAGAACTATTACTTTTAAATGTTCGAAATTCAGTATGAAGAAAAAAACAATTCAAAATGTATTTTTCTGTTTGGGGAAAAAAAGTCTATTTTTGAGACAGTACTGTTAACATCAGGACACACTTGCCCAAGTTTTTCTACCAGAAAAAAAGACAAATTTTGGACCTGATCAAAACCGAAAGGAAAATACTCTGAGACCCCTGAAAAAAATGACATTTTGAGGGCCAAAATATGGTAAAAATGTTGATTTTGCAAGTTCTAAAAACATATTCTAATGCAAGTTCTAAAAATAGCAAAAGGGTGAATTTTATAGCAATATTTTCTTGTCCCAAGTAAAGCCAAGGATGATACTTTGTAGTGATGGAAAAGGTTTTATGAAATATTTTTGATTTTGGTGGGGTGGAGTTGTAAATATTAACTAAAAAACAGTTTTTTTCAGACCCCCAAATCGGCCTAAAGTGGTCTAAAAACAACTAAACTGTTACCATGGCAACGTGTTATATTATGATTTGAAATGTAAATGCTGTTTATTTGGACCCCAGGTCCCTACCATCCACAAAGTATAACAAAAATGTTCCTTATTTTTTACCGTAGACACGTATGTCGATATATGTGAAAAGACCCTTAAAATGGCATTTTTCACGTTTTGGGGAAAAAAGTCTAGATTTGAGGCAGGTACTGTCACAACAGGATACAATTGCCCAAGTTTTTGACACCAGATATGGAAAGACTAATTTTTGCCCTAATCACAGCCGAAAGGAGAATTTTCTGAGACCCCTGGCAAATTGACATTTTGGGGTCCAAAAATAGGGTAAAAATGTCGATTTTGCAAGTTCTAAAAACATACTGTAATGCATGATGCAAAAATAGCACAAGGGTGATATTTAAAGCAATATATTTTTTTTTCAAGGAAGGCCAAGGATGATACTTTGTAGTGATATAAAAGGTTTTTTGAAAAAATTTTGCATTTTGGTGGGGTGGAGTTGTAAATATGAGCTAAAAACCAGTTTGTCAGACCTCAAAATCGGCCTAAGATGGCCAAAAAACAAAATAAGCTGTAACCATGGCAACGGGCTATATATGAAATTAAAAATGCAATTTTGTTTACTTGCACCCCAAGGCCCTCCCACCCACAAAGTATAAAAAAAAAATCATTTTTGTGAACAAACATGAAAGTGTTCCGTGTTGTTTTGCTGGGATTATGTGCTTCATTGCCCAAGGACCCAATAACTGGAAAAAGGTTAAACCGTTAATAGAGGTAAACCTGGGGTCACGCCTTTTAAAGTTTAATTTTAATGCCAAAAAAGTCTACAAATGAAAAAAATAAATGAAAATCTGTTGTATATATCTTTAGATATGGTCCTACTTCCGGTTTGTAGAGGTCAACGTGAGGTCACGGTTTTTCACAATATGTTATGCCAAAGGAATTTATAATTGAAAAGAGTTTGAAAATCTGTGGTAAATTTCTGGATATATGGTCCCACTTCCGGTTGACCCGGAAGTAGAGGTCAACTTGAGGTCACGGTTTTTCACAAACTAATATGTTATGCCTAAGGAGTTTATAATTGAAAAGTGTTTGAAAACTATTGTAACGTTCTTGAGATTTGTTTCCACTTCCGGTTGACCCGGAAGTAGAGGTCAACTTGAGGTCACGGTTTTTCACAAGTTAATATGTTATGCCTAAGGAGTTTATAACTGAAAAGTGTTTGAAAACATGTTGTATAGTTCTTGAGATATGGTCCCACTTCCGGTTGACCGGGAAGTAGAGGACAACTTGAGGTCACGGTTTTTCACAAGTAAATATGTTATGCCTAAGGAGCTTAGTATTAAAAAGAGTTTGGAAATCTGTTGTATAGTTCTTGAGATATGGTCCAACTTCCGGTTGACCCGGAAATATGGGTCAACTTGAGGTCACTGTTTTTCAAAATTAACTTCCATCCCCCAAGGAGTCTGTAACTACAAACAGTCTAAAAATTGGCCTTATACTTGAGATATGGTGCTGCAAAGATTGTCTAAAGATCGGCTAATTAAATATTCATGTCGTTCCGGGCTACATTTAGGTACATGTTTGGGGCTACATTTAGGTCCGGGCTACATTTAGGTACATGTTTGGGGCTACATTTAGGTCCGGGCTACATTTAGGTACATGTTTGGGGCTACATTTAGGTCCGGGCTACATTGAGGTACATGTTTGGGGCTACATTTAGGTCCGGGCTACATTGAGGTACATGTTTGGGGCTACATTTAGGTCCGGGCTACATTTAGTAACATGTTTGAGGCTACATTTAGGTCCTGGCTACATTTAGGTACATGTTTGGGGCTACATTTAGGTCCGGGCTACATTTAGGGCATGTTTGGGCCTACATTTAGGTCCGGGCTACATTTAGGGCTCGGGCTACATTATGGTGCCACACAACCGGCTTTGGAAAATAGCGAATAAGTGGCCCCTAACTCAGCATACATTGTGTAAACCTTGCGCGTTGCACTGTATCGCATGCTTATTTATATCCATGTTAGTTTCGTTGCAACTTCGCGCACTTGCGCGTACGCCCGCTGAAAATGTAGAAATGTTGAGTGCGCGCGTGTAACAGGTGCGCGGGTATAAATTGACGCTGAGCTCATGCGCGCGTTTTAATGGACAATTTTGACAATTTTAGCCGTTTAATTTAGCCGGTTGGTGGCTGGCGGTGTTAACGGTATCCCTCGCCTCCGGCTCGGTCCGTTAACAGCGCCAGCCACCAACCCGGTCATTACCACGAAGTGAAGACAGGGTTTTTGCATTGTTATACCCTAAATAGCTACCTACACCCTGTTGTGGAGCGTGACTCGTCACTGCAGCACTAGCCCTGGCGGCTTTACACTTTCGTTTTGTACTACAGTGACGTCCAAGACATCAGGGTACATTTCTGGGGCGGAAATTTTTTACAGCTTCATAACTCAAATCTTACCTGCAAGAAAGCACCAATTTCAACAGATTCACATTCCATGGCAGCATATGTTTTCCTGCGGTGGGTTTTGATCGTCATATATTCTTCACAAATCCGTCATTTTCATGAAATAATGCAGCTCCCAACGTTAACGAATTCCCATTTTTGTTCGAACTCTCACAGTCTGCCGTGTGTACGCAAGACGCACGACGCGCAAATTTTGAATTGTGTTGTTAACGCTGTGCAGTCAAGCTACGGTGACCAAAAATTTATGCGTCTAAGCTTGCATAGTGCGTCTTGCACGCGAATGTATACGCGTACGCACGACAACAGACAACACTGTGAGAAAACGATCGAAACGGGATTTTTTTTTACGTTGGAAGCTGCATTATTTCACGAAAATGACAGATTTGTTAGGAAAATATGAGGACCAAAACCCACCGCAGAAAAATGTATGCCGCCATGGAATGTGAATCTGTTGAAATTAGTGGCTTGTTGCAGGTAAGATTTAAGTTATGAAGCTGTGAAATTTTTCCGGCCCAGAAACGGGCCTCATTAGTTAGGACTCTGTTCCAGTGTACAGAAAAAGAGTCCTATATAGGGCTACCGCAGCACTACGTGTTGCACGTGTAAACTCGTTATGCACGACCAATGTGGAAGGTACGTTGTTCTCTAAACATGATTTTTTTTTAATTTTCAACTATCGATTTGAACCGGAAGACGAAGTCAAAATGGAGTCATGTCTGTGAGAAGTTTACGGAGTTTTTAACAACCTTTCTGATGATGATATACGAATTGTAGTCAAAAGGTACGGACGTAGATAAGCCCAAAAATGAACTGTTGAAGAAGAAATACAATTGCAAACTTTGACTTTCCAGTACGAACAAAAGGGGTCATACGATTTTAACGGTTACTTTTCAAATGTAGCACCAATCTTGATCTATCAGATGTCCGAACATGAATATAAAAGCTGTAAAATTCAAAGACTTTATACATCAACTAGCAAATGGTCACGTTTTCAACGTAAAACCCCAGTTGATGACTAAAAGGGTTTCCTCTTCTAATGAAAATCTCACTATGTGTGAAGTTTCAAGTTCATACGAGCTTGGGAAAGGTGCTTTTGCTAGCGGACGAAGAGAATAACTAAACTTAAGTTTGTGTCGTAACAAAAACTAGGTGTTCGTATAGTCGATACATTTCTGGTCGTAACACATCCCAGTTCAGTTTGAATACATGTAAGCTTCATTTCACCTTGACCAAGCCTAAATTGTAATACTTAGTATATACATCATGAACCTGCACCTTTATGGTGACGTCATGAGACGCTTGATGACGTCATCGTAACAAAAACAAGGTGTTCGAAATGTCGATAAGTTTCTGGTCGTAACACATCCCAGTTTTAATACATGTAAGCTTCACTTCACCTTGACCAAGCCTGAATTGTATTACTTAGCATATAGATCATATAGATCATGAATCATCAAGGTGACGTCATTAACCCTTGATGACGTCATCGTGGTGTGAACAATTTTTTTTCGGAAGTAACAAATCCCAGCTTGGATATATGCACAGCTTGATTACCAATGTTGCATTTTATAAGCAACTCCGATTAAGACATGTCAAAAGTTCAAGAAAAGGTCACCAACATATCCATTTTTGAAGTTAAGCTCTTTCATATTATGATGTATAAATTTTTAAAGATGAAATTGATAGATATTGACATGAAATAAATGTCTCTTAAAATGCCCCCCCCCCCTCCCCACACACACACATATGTTCGACTGTAGAAGAGACTTACAAACCGAAAGGGAAATGTATGTCGAGAACGCCTTGATCACAGACAATACGAAGCCACATGTAAGTACTGACCGGGCCCGACTTTGCTTAACCTCAGTTATCGGACCAGAACCGGTACCTTCAACGTAGTATGGTCGTAGTTCTTGATAAATTTCAACTTCCGATTTTAACCGGAAAGAAGAAGCGTGTGAAAGACGTATTATACCAAGATAGAAAATCAGGGAAATACGTCTTACCAAAATAGAATATCAGGGAAACACGTTTTCCCAGAATAAGATATCGGAGAAAGACGTCTGACCAGGATAGTATCAGGAAATAAGTCTTACCAAGAAAGAATATCAGGGGAAAACGTTTTCCCGCGAGTTCGATGTTCGATCGAGGCAAAGTCTGCCTCGATTGACGTCACAAAAAGGGTAGGCGGAGTCACCCCCACCCAACTTTATTTGTTTGTTTAAACATATAAATCGTTAAAAACAACCACATAATGATACTCTTATGTTTGAAAAGAAAATATATTGCCAGGTGGCTTTAAGGTTCATGCTAAATACCATAAACAGCGGGGGGGGGGGAGGGGAAACAAAGTTATGAAATTAAATCAGAGTGGGAAGCGGCACTTATGGTAACAGAAAGTAGCCCTTTAACACAGTTTGCTAAAATGTCCGACCACTGGTTCCAAATAAAAAGCGCTCTGACGTCATTTTGTTTTTGACCAATCACGCTGAGAATCCGAAAGGACGGTGATGTCTTTTGGGCGTGGTCTGAGCCAGTACTGTACAAACTTTTGCGGCGTAATTGTTATAAAAGGTGTACACGTACCACTAAAATCATCAAATTCAGCATTTATCTCGGAGAGCAAGACAGCTTACACAAGGTAAGTTATTATTATATGCATATGAAACACTGGTTGAATGATTGAACAGTTTAAAGTAGGCCATCATAAATATAGGTTTTCTCGGTCAAATTCGGCAAATGAGCAGCCAATTTCATTTTCAGGCGCTCGAATTAAAGCTATTTTCGTTTTGAGGCATTCACGTTCCTAGCACTCATTCTTTTTCATGACACACAATCATCATTCAATTTAGCAAAGCTGGTTCGACTAGAGATTTTGCTGATTTAATCATTTTCAATTTCGTAAAGAGGCAATCAATTTCGCTCACCGAGAATTCAAACAAGTACGACTAAAGAAATACGAATAAATAGATAAACTGTATAAGGCAAACCGTTTCGTACCATCACATGTTCAAGATGGAATGCTTCCTTCAAAAAGGCGAAGTCGAGCTGAAGAATCGATCTTTCAATAAATTAAAATTTGTTTCCAGTAGACTTTACATTGGGCCCAATAAGGGTTGTTTTATTTTTTTATTTCTTTATCTTTGGGGGAGACCTTCAATGGTTAACTGACCAAGACCTGACATTTGAATGTGTTTGAATGTTGTTTTTTGTTTTTGTTTTTTAATGTGTTTCCAGTTGTTGTTTTTTGTAAATATTCACCAACTATCTGTTGGCGTGCCAAACATCTTGGCATTTATGTTCAGGAGTGCCAAAACATTAACCGCATGCCTTTAACATTCGTATAAGGAAACAAAAAGTTAACCAAGCGTTTTTAAGACTGCACAACTATCAGAATTTACTGCCTCAAACTGAAATTGAATGACTAAATACACGCCTCAAAAACACTCCTGCTAATTTGAATGCAGCTTCGGTGAGTTGTTAAATTGAATGATTAATTTGTTAAATCGACGGACGTAAAAGTAGATTTGACTTGTTTTAAAATGAAATAGAATGACCCTTTTTTAGTAACATTCGATTTCGTGCGAAATAGAATAGGCTGGTGGTTAAATTGGCTGCTCATTTTCCGAAATTTACCGAGAACACCTATACAAAAGACTTTTAATCAAAGACTCAGGCCGGTGTTTACTGTACCTGCACCCCCAATAAATACGTTAGGGTTTGGGTACTTTTTGTACGACACAAACACAAACATCCACAGAGATTTACATTCAACTTACGCTTTATAAAACTGATGGCAGAACGTTTCCCTTGTTTAGGTGTTCCCGGCCAATTTCAGCAAAAAGTCATGCAATTTCATTGACATGCATTCAAATTCACGAAGTTTCCCGTAATCCTCTCAAACTAGGGTTTCTTTTTAGCTCTTAATGCATTCAATTTCGTTTTCGTGCACACATGATCTGCAATTTTCTCGTTCAGATTCGCTTCAGTGATTCTATTTCATTTTTTAGGTATTCAAGACTACACTTTGACCATAATTAAGTTGAATTTCTACCACCTATTTACAATTGATGCATTCGAACTAAGACTCACCGAAGCAAACATGATTTTGCTGCTAGTTTGAGTTTTCTTTTTTATTTATGTGCAACGAATTTCAGAGAGAATGAGCAGGGCTGGGGTAAGGACATGAAAAAGTAACAGGGACTATGACGATATGGGATATGGGAAACTGAACTGAGAAAAATCAAACCGTAAAAACAGGGATAGAGCCACTATAAGTGGGACCCGCGCAAAACTGGAAAACATGAGTTATGGGCAAACACTGACATGCAAAGAACAATGCCAACGCACCGGACCGCGGGGAAGGGAGGCAGGAGGCGCGGGATTATGGAACGGGGAAAGGGAAGGAACACACGATGGAACAGGGAGTGGAGGAAGGGCAAAATAATTTATGGGAAAATAAACGGGCTGGGAATATATATAGGGAAAGGGAAAACAAAGGGACTTGAAAACGGTACAGGACCGGAAAATAATAAACTGCTCGGGAACAATAGGAATCAAACGGTTCGTCGTTACTCAGAGTGTCCCTCCACTTACCCCTCCCCCTTTTCACCACGCTACTTGCAGAATTAAATACGCAATGATGTCTAGCGGTTGTCGCAACGGGGTATAACGGGACAAGTGGTAAGGAAAGCACAATGCAAACACACGGGATTGCGGGGGAACGAAGGCAAACGGAGGCGCGGGTTATATGGCCTGGGACGGGAGAAGGAAGGGGCTCAAGGGGACAGGGGACGGTGGAAGGGGCCGGGATACAATAGGCCTACGGGAAAGGGAAAAAAGACTTATAAACAATACGGGATATGAAAGTAATAAACTGAACGTGAAAAAAAAAAAAATCCGAAACGGGACTGGGAAAGAACCACTAGCAGGACCTGCGCGGCTGGATGGGAGGTCAACAAATAAGGAGAAACGACAAAAATAAAAAAAAAGTCAGCAAGTGTCCCGTGCACAACGCTACATTTGCGGCATTTTTAACATTATTGATTCAGAAATTCAAAATAGTTATCTAATAAACGAAAAGCCAAACAAATAACAACAACAAGGAATCAGCTGTAATCTTGCGCTTGGTTCATTGTGAACCAGTAACAATGTAGTAACTTAACTTCATAGTAATAATGTTACTCTCAATTTAAGTTATTACAATAACAATCGACTTTTTTTACGAAATTGATTGAGCGAAATGTTTCAGAATAAAAACAACAAGTTTGAACACAAATTCAGAAATTCATAAAATATAAAGTCTTCCGTCTGAACTACTAAATGAGTTGAACATAAATAACGGGTTATTCCATGTCAGACCAACGCACTTTTTTACCTCAATAGAAATTGTTTGTAGTTCCTAGTGAGCAATTATGCACACAATTTTTAGCCCGATCCGACTTTCCATGTTGTCAGGGCATAAACTGCTAAAATGTATAGATTTTAAAGTAAAGTAAAGTATTTTTGGTAAACATTGTGTCATAACATGTTAATTTTCATCACATAATATCTCCAAATTTAAAATCAAAGTAACGAGAATTGCATCACCAAACCAAATCTTTTATGATTTTTGTTTTCGTTGAAAGTCGATAACCGTGACCTTAAATATGTTATCGTATCCTTTGACCTAATGTTTTTGTATTCAAAAATAAAAAAAATTACTTCAAAATGTACAACTTCATGAATATTTCTGTACAGTTCGTAGGTTAAAAAATAGTCAATATATAAACTACCATTCTTAAATACCTCAGACAGTTTCGCTATTCCTATTGGTGGAGAGCACGTCACTTGGGTGTGTATAAACCTTTGTTTTTGACCAGTAAAAAAGTGTTGAAACATGGGCCTCACACGCGAGCTTGCACCTGTGCTTATAAGACAGTTTCTTCATTCATATTGGTCGAGAGCATTGATCTCCATTATACTGACAGGATAGGACATCGCGTCTAAACGCAGGCCGCGCGCGTATTTTTTCAAACGGGTGAAGACCGTTCGTCACACGAAATGCGCTGTACACTTTTAAACGGAGTTGCTGCAAGCAGAGAGAAGTTTTCGTCCTTTGAATTGCCATTTGGGGATAAATACAATTGGAATCGGATCAAACAAACTAAAAATGCTGATGGTGAAGTCGTGCGCGGCTGTCAATCACTGGAGGAGGGAAAACTGAGTCGGCAAAGGGATTGTCTTTCCATAAGTAGGTAGGCCTTTTCATTTTTTGAGCGATTCATATTATTATTATTATATCTAACGTTACAAATTTAAGCCGGAAATTTAAACTATCTTTCATAAAATAATTATTATAGGCCAAGTATTTGTTATTTTTACCGAGCAATACTATTTGTGTTTTCGCTCCGTTACAGATGGTTGTCTGGAATCGACGAGGACGGGAAGCCCGGATTTCAACAGATGTTTGTCGTAAAAAGTTTCAATTTGTTAATGGAGTCAACTCTCAATTATCACATTGTATTTTGTTTTCACCTTTCTTGTTCTTTTCCCTCGATTTTAGCAAGTAAGTAGTTCTCACTCTTGTGCCTACTCGAATTGTTTATTGTAGGAGCGACTCTTGTTTTGTCTTTATATGGTTTATTGCCATTTTCTCAATGAACTGAAAGAATAAAAAAAAACATGTACCTGAATCCCAATACAGTTTCTCGGCCGAGTGTTTGTTTAGAAATTTAAATATCATTATCATAATACTAATAGGGCATTTGATAGAAACAAATGTAAAGTTAGTTTGCTTTATTGCATTTCAATCAGAAACTTTTTCATACTTCAAACTATCGATCGTCATGTTTTCCCCACATTTATATTCTCAATTTACAACTTCAACTGACAGACTCAAACCCGACCAAGTGCACACTAATTTACCCGTTTGAAGGAATTGCGCCGCCATTGTTGGGCCGTGTGTTTATGCACGCAGCATAGCGCAATGTCCTATCCAGTCAGTGTAATGGAGATCAATGTTGAAGACCGTTCGTCACACGAAATGCGCTGTACACTTTTAAACGGAGTTGCTGCAAGCAGAGAGAAGTTTTCGTCCTTTTAATTGTCATTTGGGGATAAATACAATTGGAGTCGGATCAAACAAACTAAAAATGCTGATGGTGAAGTCGTGCGCGGCTGTCAATCACTGGAGGAGGGAAAACTGAGTCGGCAAAGGGATTGTCTTTCCATAAGTAGGTAGGCCTTTGCATTTTTTTTAGCGATTCATATTATTATTATTATATTAACGTTACAAATATAAGCCGGAAATTTAAACTATCTTTCATAAAATAATTATTATAGGCCAAGTATTTGTTATTTTTACCGAGCAATACTATTTTTGTTTTCGCTCCGTTACAGATGGTTGTCTGGAATCGGCGAGGACGGGAAGCCCGGATTTCAACAGATGTTTGTCATAGCATCAATAATTAAAAGGTTCGGGAAAGCGACAAGTATATGCGAATTATGTACAGACGATACAAGTTCGTTGAGAGGATCAGTCATCTCGGAAATAGCCGACTTCGTTATTTGTGACCAAAATAAAAATATTTATTTCTGGTGGAACAGTAAACGGTTATGGGAGTTTTGCTGTTGGGATTGTTTTTCAATTAACATGATGAATAGAAGCTTCACAATAAAAAGTTTAAATTTGTTAATGGAGTCAACTCTCACTTATCACATTGTATTTTGTTTTCATCTTTCTTGTTCTTTTCCCTCGATTTTAGCGAGTATGTAGTTCTCACTTTAGTGCCTACTCGAATTGTTTATTGTAGGAGCGACTCTTGTTTTGTCTTTATATGGTTTATTGCCATTTTCTCAATGAACTGAAAGAATAAAAAAAAAACATGTACCTGAATCCCAATACAGTTTCTCGGCCGAGTGTTTGTTTAGAAATTAAAATATCATTATCATAATACTAATAGGGCATTTGATAGAAACAAATGTAAAGTTAGTTTGCTTTATTGCATTTCACTCAGAAACCTTTTCATACTTCAAACTATCGATCGTCATGTTTTCCCCACATTTCTATTCTCAATTTACAACTTCCACTGACAGACTCAAACCCGACCAAGTGCACACTAATTTACCCGTTTGAAGGAATTGCGCCGCCATTGTTGGGCCGTGTGTTTATGCACGCAGCATAGCGCAATGTCCTATCCAGTCAGTGTAATGGAGATCAATGTTGAAGACCGTTCGTCACCCGAAATGCGCTGTACACTTTTAAACGGAGTTGCTGCAAGCAGAGAGAAGTTTTCGTCCTTTTAATTGTCATTTGGGGATAAATACAATTGGAGTCGGATCAAACAAACTAAAAATGCTGATGGTGAAGTCGTGCGCGGCTGTCAATCACTGGAGGAGGGAAAACTGAGTCGGCAAAGGGATTGTCTTTCCATAAGTAGGTAGGCCTTTGCATTTTTTTTAGCGATTCATATTATTATTATTATATTAACGTTACAAATATAAGCCGGAAATTTAAACTATCTTTCATAAAATAATTATTATAGGCCAAGTATTTGTTATTTTTACCGAGCAATACTATTTTTGTTTTCGCTCCGTTACAGATGGTTGTCTGGAATCGGCGAGGACGGGAAGCCCGAATTTCAACAGATGTTTGTCATAGCATCAATAATTAAAAGGTTCGGGAAAGCGACAAGTATATGCGAATTATGTACAGACGATACAAGTTCGTTGAGAGGATCAGTCATCTCGGAAGTAGCCGACTTCGTTATTTGTGACCAAAATAAAAATATTTATTTCTGGTGGAACAGTAAACGGTTATGGGAGTTTTGCTGTTGGGATTGTTTTTCAATTAACATGATGAATAGAAGCTTCACAATAAAAAGTTTAAATTTGTTAATGGAGTCAACTCTCACTTATCACATTGTATTTTGTTTTCATCTTTCTTGTTCTTTTCCCTCGATTTTAGCGAGTATGTAGTTCTCACTTTAGTGCCTACTCGAATTGTTTATTGTAGGAGCGACTCTTGTTTTGTCTTTATATGGTTTATTGCCATTTTCTCAATGAACTGAAAGAATAAAAAAAAAAACATGTACCTGAATCCCAATACAGTTTCTCGGCCGAGTGTTTGTTTAGAAATTTAAATATCATTATCATAATACTAATAGGGCATTTGATAGAAACAAATGTAAAGTTAGTTTGCTTTATTGCATTTCAATCAGAAACTTTTTCATACTTCAAACTATCGATCGTCATGTTTTCCCCACATTTCTATTCTCAATTTACAACTTCAACTGACAGACTCAAACCCGACCAAGTGCACATTAATTTACCCGTTTGAAGGAATTGCGCCGCCATTGTTGGGCCGCGTGTTTATGCACGCAGCATAGCGCAATGTCCTATCCAGTCAGTGTAATGGAGATCAATGTTGAAGACCGTTCGTCACACGAAATGCGCTGTACACTTTTAAACGGAGTTGATGCAAGCAGAAAGAAGTTTTCGTCCTTTTAATTGTCATTTGGGGATAAATACAATTAGAGTCGGATCAAACAAACTAAAAATGCTGATGGTGAAGTCGTGCGCGGCTGTCAATCACTGGAGGAGGGAAAACTGAGTCGGCAAAGGGATTGTCTTTCCATAAGTAGGTAGGCCTTTGCATTTTTTTTAGCGATTCATATTATTATTATTATATATAACGTTACAAATATAAGCCGGAAATTTAAACTATCTTTCTTAAAATAATTATTATAGGCCAAGTATTTGTTATTTTTACCGAGCAATACTATTTTTGTTTTCGCTCCGTTACAGATGGTTGTCTGGAATCGACGAGGACGGGAAGCCCGGATTTCAACAGATGTTCGTCATAGCATCAATAATTAAAAGGTTCGGGAAAGCGACAAGTATATGCGAATTATGTACAGACGATACAAGTTCGTTGAGAGGATCAGTCATCTCGGAAATAGCCGACTTCGTTATTTGTGACCAAAATAAAAATATGTATTTCTGGTGGAACAGTAAACGGTTATGGGAGTTTTGCTGTTGGGATTGTTTTTCAATTAACATGATGAATATAAGCTTCACAATAAAAAGTTTAAATTTGTTAATGGAGTCAACTCTCACTTATCACATTGTATTTTGTTTTCATCTTTCTTGTTCTTTTCCCTCGATTTTAGCGAGTATGTAGTTCTCACTTTAGTGCCTACTCGAATTGTTTATTGTAGGAGCGACTCTTGTTTTGTCTTTATATGGTTTATTGCCATTTTCTCAATGAACTGAAAGAATAAAAAAAAAACATGTACCTGAATCCCAATACAGTTTCTCGGCCGAGTGTTTGTTTAGAAATTTAAATATCATTATCATAATACTAATAGGGCATTTGATAGAAACAAATGTAAAGTTAGTTTGCTTTATTGCATTTCACTCAGAAACTTTTTCATACTTCAAACTATCGATCGGCATGTTTTCCCCACATTTCTATTCTCAATTTACAACTTCAACTGACAGACTCAAACCCGACCAAGTGCACATTAATTTACCCGTTGGAAGGAATTGCGCCGCCATTGTTGGGCCGCGTGTTAATGCACGCAGCATAGCGCAATGTCCTATCCAGTCAGTATAATGGAGATCAATGGTCGAGAGCGACAGCTGGAACAGTTGTTCCATATCACGCGATACGCGCGACGCGCACAGCATTCCCTTATAAGGAGTTGTTTACCCGAGGGCCTTACCATTTCATACCTGGAGGGGTGTTGTGTTGAAAGAAATCATTGAACATTATTATAATTCTTGCATTATTTTACTTTTTGACCAAAAAGTGTTGATTTTTTTTTACCGAAAAGGTAATTATGAATGGGAATCAACGTGTGTTAAATCGGTTTTCAACTACAGTGGTTTACACCCGCCGAGGCCTGGTTCTTGATAATTTACCTCGACTTCGTCTCGGTAAAGTTATCAAGAACCAGGCCTCGTTGGGTTTAAACCACTAGTTGAAAACCTATTCACCACACATTGATCCCCTTGATTTAAATCCACAAGCAAAACCCACTATTCTGTTTTTAATATGACTGAAACTGTTCACGATTGTTTTTTTTTCCATGTTGAGGGCTAATGTGGTCCACCGAATCATTCTTTAAATTATCAGCAGTGACGTACCCAGTGTTGTTTTTTCGTTGTAACGAGAGCTCGGCGATTTGTCTTGTTTTTACCACGTGGATATAACCCAAGTATTGAACGTACGTTACACCTGCCTCATTTGTCTTTTGTTTATAACTTAAAGCCATGGACACTTTCGGTAAACAGTGTTGTTCAAAGGCCCACACTTCGTGTATCACAACTTATATAAAAAAATAACAAACCTGTGAAAATTTCGGCTCAATCGGTCATCGAAGTCGGGAGAAAATAACGGGAAAACCCACCCTTGTTTCCGCACGTTTCGCCGTGTCATGACACGTGTTTAAAATAAATCTGTAAATTACCTTTTTAGTCAGGTGGCTTAGTGAAATTACCGTTACACGGCGGACAAAAGCACCATTTTTGGCACAGGGCTTCCTAAAGGGTCTATTAAATAAATTAGCCGAGGAGCCCTCCAGAATTTTTGTTATTTTTTATGTAAATCGCTAAATTTCAAAACGGCCGCCAAAATGACAAAATATCATTTTTATTGAGTCCTGGGGGTCATACAAACCTCAAGGTGGTTGCTAAGTGACTTACAGGTAATTTGACAATATAGGAGTACAACATCTTTTTTTTTTGCTTTTTAAACATCGCAAATACTCAACTAGGGGGCGGATCTAAATATTCTGAAGACAGGGGGTTTCTGGCTACAAAGTTATCTTTCTCTGCCTGTATCCGAGCCCACAAGGTGCACGATTCGGTTACAATTGATTCATCTATGCACATACGACCTGAAAACTAATCCAAGGAGAATTGCCCATTCATCTGATTGCATTTGAGAGGCTGACAATCTGTGGCTGGGAGATCTCCTTTGTTGGGAGGCCCTGATCATTCTGCTGGAAGTTCTCCAGGATATCTCTCACATTTTCGAGATGTCATTCTGCTTGAAGTTGCTTCAGCAGGAAGTATCTGGTCCCGAGAGCATCCATAACTAATAAAAACAACAGGTTTTCTTTGAGCCAAAAAGCTCCACCTGAATCTTTCACACTGTTCTTATGCTCATGAGCTTGATTATAGCGATCACATAGAACTAACTGAAAGGACCAAGTGCACACAAAACTTCCCCAACTCATCATTAACAGGGCAAGGAGCTCATCACCTATGCGGACAGCAGGCATCCTCCATGAGTAGTTTACACGGTTCATGACAAAGAACAGCAGTGTAAGTTCCTGCAAGACAATCAACATACAGAAAGAGGGGAGGATTCTCTCTGTGAGCCCGTGAAGATGAGAATGAGGTTTTTTGTCTAATGGGTCCAAGTATATGAAAGTAGGATTTCTCATCTGTTTCTTTTCTTCAAGCTGTGGCAGACTCTTTATCTTTGGGGCCCTCAATGAGCATGACACCCTAACTCATGGAGATGTGCAGAGACAAGAGAGTGATCTTGTCGGCTTGCCTATCGAGTTTCTGTGTGGGATGCCTTCAGATACATGTCAGCCACACAAGATAATGCTTCCTCTTAGAAAAATGTCGTCCGGTCCGGCCAGAAACTTCAAGCAGAGACATCCCCAAGCTTATTCCAGAGTGCCTTTTGTGTTAGCATACCACCTACATGTAGCACATGTTTACTCTCGCAGTGAGAATCTGGTCATTTCTTCTGTACCGACTTTGCCAGGGTGAACACAGGTTGGTCGAAGTAATGTCTGGATTTGTCATTGACTAAGACATTTTACAGTTTGTCTCTCAACATCCATTGCATGCTTGATTATAGCAGGAGTGGGGACTTCTCAAATAATAGGAGAGTTTGATGTTAATTTTAATGCTCTACCGATCTAAGCACCTCTCGACTTGAAACATAACACGTATACAATCTGGCATTACTTTAAAGCCATGACACTTTCGGAACAGAAACAAAAGTTCACAGATTTACAAATACCTTACAGGGCTTACAAAGGGTAATGGTAAAAGACTTCTCTTGAAATATTATTCCATGAAATGCTTTACTTTTTGAGAAAACATTAAAACAATTATCGATTCTCGACTACGAAAATTACGGATTTACAGTAAACACATGTCATGACACGGCGAAACGTGCGAAAACAAGGTAGGGTTTTCCCGTTATTTTCTCTCGACTCCGATGACCGATTAAGCCTAATATTTTACAGGTTTGTTATTTTATATATAAGTTGTGATACATGAAGGGTGGGCCTTGGACAACACTGTTTACCGAAAGTGTCCAATGACTTTAAAGAAATGGCTGGTATATAATAGGCTTAGTAGCTGTCGGGAAAGAGTGTGCTTTTCCTTTCCAGAAAGGTGGTATAACTGTGTACACCGGTTGTTTTTTATTAGCGTAACAATCCCCTATATATACTTCGAAAAAAATGAGAAATCTTTGAAAGTGTCTTTTACATTGGTCTAAAGTAGTTATACAAAAAAGGAAAAAAAAGTGATATTCTGTTATGTAGGCCGCCATTTTGAATTTTTGCGATTTACATAAAAAGAAATTACAAATTCTGGAGGGCTCCTCGACTAGTATTGATTAATATACCCCTAGGAAGCCCTGTGGGAAAAAAAGTGTGCTTTTGTCCGCCGTGTAATGGTAACCTTTATATTTTACGCTTAGCAACCTGACTATATGTAAACCCTGTAAGTTATTGGCAAATCTCTGAACTTAATTTTTTTTTTCTCTGTTTCGACGTACGATATCCAACAGTTTGTATGATGCATTTCATTTTGAAGATCAAACTGATTTATTTCCAATAAGAGGTAATTTAATCCATACTTTACAAACTGTTTCTGTGTGTGGGTTTGGTCCTTAGCAAGTGGAAGGTTTATGTTGGTGTCAGTACAACTTAAACTTATATGAAAATAAGAGATTCATTGTATTTTCAATTATTTGTTTTTATTCCTTTAACATTATAGTAAAATGGCCGAGCTTTCTTACTCAGTGCTCGTCGTGTGCATGCTTGGTTTGGTGCATATCATTGCAAGTACTGATCAAGAAACATGTGACAAGGAGCTTCCCGAGTCGTAAGTTTTTCATTATTTTCTCAAGCAGTAGACCGATTGCGCTGTCAATACTAACATGTGATCATGTGATTGGTATATAAAAACACAGCTACACCAGTACAGACATAATATATGAGCAGGCGCGTACTGATTTAAATCAGATGTTGTGTTTGATAAATGCAGAATTCTACTACTTAAGAGGTGTCTTTTGAGAGTATGGTTAGATTATACGTAACTAAATTGCCGAGGTTTGAGCGAGCTCATGCGCCGTGGTTAGTGCGGTGTGCACGGCGTGAAGTCGGGCTATGCCAAAGGAGACCTCAAAGTTGTCCGACTGTTGCCGACAGCTACCCCTTCTTATTAAATAAGTTAAGGTTGAAAATAAAAGAATGCGCAGCTTTTCAAGGAGATTTGTTTTTGCTTTATATTGGCAGTAAAATCATTACAACAAAACCACACTTTCCGTGCACAAACACAATTATGACTTCGTGTGAGCATTCTCGTAGAATTTCCTCGGTTTCTTTTTTTCAGCAACCGCTAAAGTCCCAAGATACAAACTCAAGACTATTCTTCAGTGATTTCGAGAATTAAAGCCTCTATTAAAACAAACAAACAAACGCAACAATAATCATAAGTCTTTTTAATGCACGTTGATATGCAGATGCCGTGTTTGTTGATGTGTAATACCCATCTCAGGTCACATGACGTTCGCAGCACAACCGGTCTATTAAAGACACTGGACACTATATCAGTAATTGTCAAAGACCAGGCTTCTCACTTGATTTATCACAACATATGCAGACAAACGAACCTGTACAAATTTAAGCTCAATTGGTTCAATGAACAAACAAAAACACCCTTGTCACTCGAAGTTGTGTTCTCTCAGACGCTTGATTTTGAGACATCGAAATCTAATTCTGAGGTCTCGAAATAAAATAATACTCGTGACCGAGTAAGGTTCTATGCTAATAATTATTTTGAGTGTAATTACCAATGGCGTCGACTGCCTTTAAAAGGCCTTTTGAGCTTTGTTAGGCATTTTGTTACTCCGGCTCTAAAAAAAAAATTCCCTCATTTGACCATCCATTGATTTGTAATGACCTAGCTAGCAGGGTTTAATAATGCAACAGACTAGGTTGGATTGTTTTTCTCATCCTCTGGTTATCTCGAATATCAGGAATAACTAGATCCAAACATTATAATCTGTTCCTTGATGTGTTATATTTTACCTTCTCGACAGTTGTTGTGCTGGAAAGGAAGTTCCTCCAGCATCCCCACCTGAGTGGCCATCGAGCCAGAGTCCAGCAGGTGGATCTGAAGCAAACATTAATGCTACGCTCTGTGTCCTCTACAGACAAGTCAATTGTTTGGTGTGTAACCACCCGTATCAGTAAGTTTTGATATCCGTCTTTGACTGACGCACGTGATACGCAATAGTTATCAAAAGTAAAAATTCATTTTCTTTTTCTAAAACTTAAAGGCCTACATGAGCATGTTTTGAGTTATTAATAACACAATGCAATTTATTTGTCATAACTGATACGTGTATATGACGTGTAATATATTTTATGTTTAAATACCGATCTTTACTGTTATCATTACTAATTCGGCCTTTCCTTGGCTTTATTGAATTATGAACATTGCACAAATTAATATACAAATATTGTCCACTCCAATGTTGGTCCAAATATGCACGATTTGTGCCCCAAATCACATAACACCAACGTTAACAAATATTTACTCAGACATTGACGTACAAAAAAAAATCATATACACTAGCGCTGGCTATGGGTTGGGTCATGAGTCTGGGCTGAATAATAATGTAGAGGACGTCCGTCTTACATGCACTCTAAATAAGAAGTGTGAAAACTTGCTGAGTAAATGTGTTGGGAACGCAAGTTGAGTACCTTTTTACGCAATGTTGGGCTACGTGGCGATTTGGCTAGTACCCTCGAGAGTTGTGTCAGAAATGTTACGCATAGTTGGGTAACTGTTTAACACAGAAATTTTGTAAATTGCGACGCAACCCCTACTGCGTAAACCCTCCAAACGACTACATGTGATCACGTGACCAATAGTGGGTATAGAAAAACACAGCTACACACAGTCATGGTCAAATAAAGTGATCAACAAGGGAGTGCAGTTTTGGTCAAAATTATTCGTCAGAAATGATTTGATCAAGTATTGGTTTTGTCGTTCTATCTTACTGAATAAAATTCCCATCCAACATTTGCAGTGAAATATGTGTTCCACAGAATTAAAAAGCAAATGCACCACTTTATAACTTGAGCAACTATACACCATCGTGGAATCGCTCAGGAATCAAACCAGATCGCTCAGTGTTTGAGTGTATAAAACATCCCCTTTCGATACGATATTTGTTTATAAATTCATGCAACTCGAGAACATAGGGCCTTTTTGGATTGAAGAACTGCTAAAAACGCTCAAAAGTGTAATTAATACTTATGGAGGTCAACTCAGTTTTCCCGGGGTTTGCTCACTAAATTGAACAGCACCGCCGTTCCATTCATCTTACACAACTGGATCGCATGTCTAAATAAACTAAATAAAATACTTTTTGCAATGATGTAATAATATTTTTGATTGGTCTTGAGGAATATAGGGCCTTTTTCGATCCAATTGTTGAACTCCTTTCATATCTGAAGACGTGACCCGTAATGGGTATGTAGTAGTTAGTAAAGTCTGGCTCCATTGGTTTCCCGTATGCAGGCAACGAACACACTTGTTGTACTGGGCACTAGCCCAATACACTCATGCTTCCGTCCACGTGAAAGACGAAGCGAGTGACTCTGTTTTTTTTCGTCGGCGAAATCGCGAAATATACTGCTTCAATCTCAGATTTGTGTACAAGTAAAGGGATTTTATAAAAGTATTTATGTTCCGCTTCCGTTTTTAATCACTGCCATAAGTTAAATCTGTCTAAATATCCAGCAATTAAGTGTAAGAATTGACATCCTCGCGATGGATCACCTCGTTATTTTTGAGAGGGGTAAACTGTGTGTGATGATCCCGATTCCAATGAAGAGATCTAGATCTGGAGATGGATTGGAAGAACGGTTAAAAGGTTCACAATTAACAATTATTTTTAATTTTTTGCTTTTTTCGGTAATATATAGCAAATGTTCTTGAAGATGTTTTCAAAGTGTTGAAATTTGCTGTTTTTTTTCTATAAAATATTTTTGGGAGAACAAAGTCAGTATCGGGTTCACAAAATTAGCAAGAAAAGGGAGGGCTAGATTGGTTTATCCTTTGTTGCTCAATGTCACAACCAACGCATCGGGGTTGTTGTTGCAACCGAGGAAGAACCAAACACTGCAGAAATAAATTTGCACTCAAGCCAATCAAGATTATATTTACAAAATATTACAAATTTATTTACAACACAATTCTGCTCTCTGAGTTCCTTTCTGTGGCCACCGCTTAAACAACGAAATTCACGCCTCAAACTACAATAAATCCAACCCTCAAAATTCACTACTTCCAATCCACGAAGTCAGTCACCTCAACTCTTAGCTTTTGGAGTTACAGACTCCGAGTAATCTTAACTAGTTTCTCAGCTTCCTTCTTCTCGCTAAATTCAACAATATTATATATCAAGTACTTTGCAAATTCTCAATGCTTCAACAATCTATCTCCAGTACTTTGCAAATTCTCCATAATTCGACAACATATCACAGTACTTTGAAACTTTTCAATAATTCGACCCCAATTTGTCACAGTACTTGGTAACTTCTCAATAATCCAACAAGTGTTCAACAACTGTCTATTCTAAGGGTTAACCTCACTCCTTAGGCTCGTCAACTCTCTCGTTGAATCTACACTATCATAGATCATCAATGTTCGTACAAGTGTTCATTGGATGTTCATCTTGGCATTCTTTCCCAGTTCCAGATTATCCAGTTCAATTGATGCAAAGGTTTCGCCTCTCCGGCTTTCTCATTCACCACCATAGCTCAGTGTATGTTGGCCGACATTCCCATGTGCTTTCTCATGTTACAGAAGCGTCAAATCCTCCACTCTCGGAAATTACTAGCCGGGTGGATAAGGGATATCTATAATAACTAAAAATGAACCAAAACTGTACAAGAACAAGGTCGCTAACATTATGGGATGGTATCGGCACGCTTTCCAATAAAACAATGACAAATTATCAAACTTGCAATTCTCCGCTTTTGGACCATTAATTCCTTTAAACAAAAATGATTTTACAACACAGTAGCTGTAGCCGCTGCACAGTAGCCAGTAGCGTTTGCCCCAGTAGTTGCACAGTAGCAGCTCGCGTTAGCACTATTTACAACAGCAAATCATGGCCCTATATTTTAGTGTACCACAAAATATACAAAACAACTATTTGCAACTGCTTCCATTAGTCAATCTGTGACACTCAAATCGTTATCGTTATCGTTATCGTTATCGTTATCGTTATCGTTATCGTTACCGTTATCGTTATCGTTATAGTTATCGTTATCGTTATCGTTATCGTTATCGTTATCGTTATCGTTATCGTTATCGTTATCGTTATCGTTATCGTTATCGTTATCGTTATCGCTATCGTTATCGTTATCGTTATCGTTATCGTTATCGTTATTGTTATTGTTATTGTTATTGTTATTGTTCAGTCTACTACAACAAGCATGACAATTATAACACTCTTTATTGTTTTCAGTTTGGAAATAATTATCAGGCTACATGCACTGTATTCATGGCTGTATGCGAGAACATTATCCGCTCTAGTTTTATTTACCCCCTTTATCTGGAATGGCTGTGACCGCACTGCATGTTCATGAATATGTGTGTTTGTGCACACAAGTGTTGTGTGAAAGAGCAGGGGCTTATTTTTTGTCCGAAATGGGATAGATTATTAACATTAAAAAAGGTTTCAGACACGTGATGATTTTTTTATCGTTATGTTTCTGAAGAAAAACAAATCCGTCACAGCTGTACTTGAAGCAAAAAATTTATTAGTTATGGCTGCATGAATGTGTCAACAGGAACTGAAAAGAAAAATAGAACGAACATTCATTTTTGTTTGTCTAAACAAAACAATTTACGATAGGTTGGATTGGTGGAATATCTCCCGATTGTTTCTCTAGGCCGAGCCCGGTCATCTGTACCGAGCATAAACATGATGAAATCTTCCACGGAACAAATAATCTTTTCTGTAAATCACGAACAAGTAAGAGGTCAAGCTGTCATGTTGGCGTCTTGTAACACTTCAAGCAATTGCTCAAAAACGCAATCAAAAAGTTGTTGTTGTATGAATTCGGCCCAATGATCTTGCCCGTATCGTAAAAATTTGATATATATAATTCACGATTTGTAACCCAAGTCGCAAACCTTGACAAAATATTGGTTTGCTAAAAATGATTTTCACAAGCTTACCATGGCATGAAAAGCTTATGACAGCAATATCTTTTATAATCCTTTTTTTTTTTTTTTTGAAGGCCTAAGGCATCGAAGTGTTGTATCACCGCTACCGACGAGACGAATGACACGATGATCGGTGGGCCCTTACCCTTCAACGAGTACCTCATTGGGAAATACAGAGCCCTTGATAGAGGCACAAATGGCTTTTACCTCTATCCCAAGGACGAGGAACAATCTAGCTATTACGACGACAGAACACCAACGGCAAACGGAAGGTATCAATTATTGATGTGCAACATAACTGATTTCTTATACGTATAAATAGTGCGGCCGTCGATTTCACCAACCCCTTCTTAACTTAGGATTAATCTTTTGGACTTCAGTATCCATAAACGTTAGGACGCATTGAACATACCATAAGTTAGGACAAGTTATTTGTCCTAACTCAAAACAGAATTAATCCCTAGCGTTTCGTGAAATCGGTTGGTCCTCTAAAACGCAACGCAACATTTTAAAAGTGTTTACAATAATTGAATGAAATGTTTCGCTCAGTGAATCAGAGTTCGAGTTAGACTTTTTGAAATTCAATCAGTCTTTGAAACTAAACCAATTCAAAATTAAAAATAAGAAGTAGTTTTATATCAAGTTATAAACCAAAACGGAAACTTACTGGGTAAATGTTAACTAGTTTTGTATTCCAACCCAAAATGTATTGAGATGTAGGCATAATAATGGGGCTGGTTTTAAAATACATTTGTTCACTAGATCGTTCATTATAAAGTCCCTAAATCAGGAGACTTTCCCGTCAGGTATTGATTAAGAACATGTTTATTACGCTCCTTTATCACAACATTTATATTCAATATTTCGGACAAAGATTAATAATTTGTTGTGTAATTCTTGAGATATGGTCCCACTTCCGGTTGACCCGGAAGAAGAAGTCAACTTGGGGTCACGGCTTTTCAAAGTTTATTTTAAATGCCTAAGAAGTCTATAAAAGTAACAAGATTGAAAATCGGTTGTGTAGTTCTTAAGATATGGTCCCACTTCCGGTTGAGCTGGAAATAGAACGAAGCGCCCCCTTCGACGAATAATGGCCAGGCCGCAGAGTGCGCCCTCTTCGTTCTATATATTTTTGTTTCGTTCTATATATTTCTGATTCGATCTATATATTTATGTTTCGTCCCATATATTTCTGTTTTGTTCTATATTATTTTTATATTATTATTTCGTTATATATCAATTATTATTTCGTTATATAGATATATATTTCATTCTATATATATTTTATTTCGTTCTATATATTTTGGTTACGTTCTATATATTTTTCTTTTCGTTAGAAAGGAAACTTTTCGGTCAATCCGAAATATTTGTTATTATTAAATACTCTTTTTGTATATGGTATGTATTATTGCAAAGCTGAACTCTTCCTCTTTAAAATGATACCACAATTGCAATGATTACATGTTGCTGGACTTGAACACGTTAATGAGAATGAGACAAAGTCACAAATCAAATGTGCCAAAATTAGCAATATTTTGGTGTTACTGTATGAATTGACACTGTAATTCAAACAAGCAAGACAACTTACTGATCTTAATCCACTTGATTGAGACTAGAAATTGGGTATAGAGCAAGACAACTTACTGATCTTAATACACTTTATTGATACAAAAAGTTCAGTAACGAGTGGATGATCCGAAGGCGTTGATAACAGCATGGCACCTTCTTCTCATGCTGCACACAAGTCTTGTGATGCGCTGATGATGAGGAATTGGCGTTCCATTCTTCATTAAGGAACCTGGTTAGGTCAGCCACAGTTGATGTGTTGGTGGTTCTGGCGCGGACAGCGAGGCCAAGCTGGTCCCACAGATGTTCCATAGGATCCAGGTCTGGACTGTAAGCGGGCCAATCCATCCGGTGCACCCCAACATTTTTCAGGTAGTCAATCACCAGTCGGGCTCGAGGGGGGCGAGCGTTGTCATCTTGAAAGATGGCGTTTGGTCCAAAGTCTGCAAGTATGGGACTGCATCCGGCTGTAGAATATCTTCTTGCAAATACCCATCAAACAAGGTGTTTTTCATGAGATGAGGGTAAATCGTGTCCGATGAGCTCACTGGTGAAAATCACTGTGTAATAGTTCTGAAAAGCTTGATCGGTTTGATTAATGAGCATTACCTATTGACCATTCACAGACAACGGTAATTTTGGCACATTTGATTTGTGACTTTGCCTCATTGTTATTCATGTAGACAAGTCCAGCAACATGTAATCATTGCAAATGTGGCATCATTTTAAAGAGGAACAGTTCAGCTTTGCATTGATATATACCATATACAAAGAGAGTATTAAGAGTCAGTTCAGGTAAATAATTGACATAGTTGCTCACGGTCAAAAAATGAAATTTTTTATACTTTGTGGGTGGGAGGGCCTTGGGGTGCAAGTAAACAATTGCATTTTTAATTCCATATATAGCCCGTTGCCATGGTTACAGCTCATTTTGTTTTTTTTGCCATTTTAGGCCGATTTAGAGGTCTGAAAAACTGGTTTTTAGCTCATATTTACAACTCCACCCCACCAAAATGCAAAATTTTTTCAAAAAACCTTTTATATCACTACAAAGTATCATCCTTGGCCTTCCTTGAGAAAAAAATTATTGCTTTAAATATCACCCTTGTGCTATTTTTGCATCATGCATTACAGTATGTTTTTATAACTTGCAAAATCGACATTTTTACCCTATTTTTGGACCCCAAAATGTCAACTTGCCAGGGGTCTCAGAAAATTCTCCTTTCGGCTGTGATTAGGGCAAACATTGGTCTTTCCATATCTGGTGTCAAAAACTTGGGCAATCGTATCCTGTTGTGACTTTTCAAAACTAGACTTTTTTCCCCCAAACGTGAAAAATGCCATTTTAAGGGTCTTTTCACACATATCGACATACGTGTCCACGGTAAAAAATAAGGAACATTTTTGTTATACTTTGTGGATGGTAGGGACCTAGGGTCCAAATAAACAACATTTACATTTCAAATCATAATATAACACGTTGCCATGGTAACAGTTTATTTGTTTTTAGGCCACTTTAGGCCGATTTTGGGTTCTGAAAAAACTGTTTTTTAGTTAATATTTACAACTCCACCCCACCAAAATCAAAAATATTTCATAAAACCTTTTCCATCACTACAAAGTATCATCCTTGGCTTTACTTGGGACAAGAAAATATTGCTATAAAATTCACCCTTTTGCTATTTTTAGAACATGCATTAGAATATGTTTTTAGAACTTGCAAAATCAACATTTTTACCATATTTTGGCCCTCAAAATGTCATTTTTTTCAGGGGTCTCAGAGTATTTTCCTTTCGGTTTTGATCAGGTCCAAAATTTGTCTTTTTTTCTGGTAGAAAAACTTGGGCAAGTGTATCCTGATGTTAACAGTACTGTTTAAAAAATAGACTTTTTTCCGCAAACAGAAAAATACACTTTGATTTTGTTTTTTCTTCATACTGAATTTCGAACATTAAAAAGTAATAATTCTATCAATCTTGCAGCTTTTCCTAAGCACTCTATAGGCTTAGTGGATTACCCAACATTGATCAGGAACGATTGATGACCTTAATTTTAGATCTTGCCAGGCCCAGCCCCAATCATATTTCTTGACATTGCATAAAACAATGTTTTGTGAATAGCGCCTCTTTTTGTGAAAGTGTTCCCTTTCGGTTGTTATTGGTATTTTCATGTCTTCTGGGTAGAAACACTGTGTTTATTGTATCCTGTTGTGACTGATCATGCCTTAAGTATAGTAATTTTTCCAAAAGCAATGCATGCTTGTTAAAAATCTGGCACTGTTTCCATGCCCTTTGAGTAATGAATACAAAGTTTGTATATAATGGTATCCAACCAAACCATAACCAATGCTTTGAAACTGAGAGTTCTTGATTTGGCTACTTTACCTATTGTACAGGTATGATTCCCATTGCAAGTAGAGTGCGATGAGCATTCTTTACAGGTTGTCTTTAATACAGGGCCTACTCACCTTGGTCCCTGCCTGCTACCAAATGTAAAACTTTTCATAGAGATAGAGATCATAAACAATGTAGTTTCTGTGCTTGAGGCAGATGGTTTGGAGCATCCAATCATGTCCAACACAAATGCGGGAAATTAAAAAGCCTGCTTAAAAGTGTTGGAAAAATTTGCCAAGATCTTATTAAAAACAATGATACTAACGATTTGCATGACGAGCGTAAGAGATCATTTAAAAGGAACACGTTGCCAGGGATCGGTCAAGTTGGTCTTTGAAATGCGTTCGTAACCGCTTGTTATAAAATGCATGGCTAGAAAGATGTTTTTGAGTGATACTTGTCTGGATCATTATATTCTACTTTTAAAATATCTTTCTAATCATATGCATTTTGTAATAAACGTTTACAAACACATTTCAAAGACCAACTCGACCGATCCAAGGCAACGTGTGTTCCTTTAATGAAACAACACGGATAGAAGTTGTAAATACTTGCACCTGCTCAACATAAATAAGTAAGATGCATTTGCAGTGACAAAAGTTTATTCGGGCTAGTTTGATTATTTTTTCCATTCACTATCTTACTAGTTCATAATTAGCATATATGTCTCTGAGAACGATCAACAAAAAACATTGTCAAACATTACCTGCTGAACTCTTTTATTGTTTGCAACAGTACAACTGAAAGGAACCCCACCATGGTTAGGGGAACTGCTTACAGAAGGCCAAAGCAGTTGAATTTGGACACAGTACTTGCTCACTTTTAGAGCCTCTTTGTTCTGATAGGGATGAAAATGTTTAGTTTGGTAGCGAGCAGGGGACCAAGAAGACTGTTAAAAGGCCATGTACAAATGTATACACAAGAATAGTAAAGAATGCTCATCGTACTACTTCTCTTCTTGCAATGTGAATCATACATGTACAACTAGGTAAAGTAGTCATGACAAAACAAGAACTCTCAGTGGCAAAGCATGGTTATAAACTTTTTATATGTTACTTAAAGAACATGGAAACAGTGCCATATTTTTTTAACAAGCATGCTCGTTTTTGTTTTTTATCAATTCACACTAAGGGATAACTTCAAAATGCATTTTTATTGTTTTTAGAAAAATTACCATGTTTCAGGCAGAAGTGTCACAATAGAATACATTAAACCAAAGTGTTTCTCCCCAGCAGACATGCAAACCATAATGATAGCCCAATCACAACCAAAGGGGAAATATTCTGAGGACCAATAATAAATTAAGACAGTACAAACTTTCTTGATGTGCAAGGGAAATTAAAAAATGTCACTTTCAAAAAAGAGGCGCTGTTCACAAAACTTTTTTTATTTTGTTATGCAATGTCAAGAAATATGATTGGGCCTGGGCCGGGGTGGGGCCGGGGCAAATTCTAAGATTTAGGTCATTAACAAGTCCTGATCAATGTTTGGTAATGCACTAAGCCTACAGAGTGCTTATGAAAAGCTGCCAGATTGATGGAATTATTACTAACTTCTTAATGTTATAAATTCAAAATGAAGCAAATATTTCAAAATGCATTTCTCTATGTTTTCGGGGAAAAGGGTTTATTTTTGAAGCAGTTCTGTTGCATCAGGATGCAATTGCCCGGGTTTTTTTTAACAGAAATAAAAAGACAAGTTTTGGCCCTGATCAAAACCGAAAGGAAAATATTCTGAGACCCCTGCAAAAATGAAATTTTGAGTGCAAAAAATATGGTAAAAATGTTGATTTTGCAAGTTCTAAAAACATACTATAATGCACGATCTTAAAACACCACAAGGGTGAAATTTATAGCAATAGTTTTTTGTCTCAAGTAAAGCCAAGGATGATAATTTATAGTGATGGAAAAGGTTTCATAAATATGCTTGTTTTTTGGTGGGGTGGGTGGAGTTGTAAATATTGACTAAAACACAGTTTTTCAGACCCCAAATCGGCCTAAAGTGGCCTAAAAACAAATAAACTGTTACCATGGCAACGTGTTATATTATTATTTGAAATGTAAACGCTGTTTATTTGGACCCCAGGTCCCTACCATCCACAAAGTATAACAAAAATGTTCCTTATTTTTTACCGTGGACACGTTTATCGATACTATGTGAAAAGACCCTTAAAAAGGCATTTTTCACGTTTTGGGGAAAAAAGTAGTCTAGTTTTGAGGCAGTACTGTCACAACATGACACAATTGCCCAAGTTTTCGACACCAGATATGGAAAGACCAATGTTTGCCCTAATCACAGCCGAAAAGATAATTTTCTGAGACCCCTGGCAAGTTGACATTTTGGGGTCCAAAAATAGGGTAAAAATGTCGATTTTGCAAGTTCTAAAAACATACTGTAATACATGATGCAAAAATAGCACAAGGGTGATATTTAAAGCAATATTTTTTTCTCTCAAGGAAGGCCAAGGATGATACTTTGTAGTGATATAAAAGGTTTTTTGAAATAATGTTGCATTCTGGTGGGGTGGAGTTGTAAATATGAGCTAAAATCCAGTTTTTCAGACCCCAAAATCGGCCTAAAATGGCCCCCCCCAAAAAAAAAAAAAAAAAAAAAAATGAGCCGTAACCATGGCAACGGGCTATATATGGAATTGAAAATGCAATTTTGTTTACTTGCACCCCAAAGCCCTTCCACCCACAAAGTATAAAAAAAAATCATTTTTTGACCGTAAACAAATATGTCAATTATTTACCTGAACTGACTCTTAAATAATAACAAATATACTGGATTGAAAAAAGTTTCCTTACTTTTTGTGAGTAGTTTCATATTGTTAGCGAATGCAGTAAGGTGGCCCAAACGGAGTACAAAGGAAGACATGACAAGCTGGCCAAGGTGATTCACTGGGATCTGTGTAAGAAGTATGGTGTCAAAGTGCTTGCGAAATGGTACGAACATGTTCCGGAAAAAGTTGTAGAGACCGACCAGGTCAAGTTCCTTTGGGACTTTAACATTCAGACCGATCATTTTATACCACATAGGCGTCCGGATGTTGTGCTATTAGATAAGACGAAGAAGATGTGTCATCTCATTGACATAGCTGTGCCAGGTGATATAAGGGTAGCTTCGAAGGAGATGGAAAAGATCGAGAAGTACCAGGACCTGGCTAGGGAACTTCGTAATATTTGGCAGGAAAAGGTAAAAGTAGTCCCCGTGGTGGTTGGAGCACTTGGCACCATTCCCAAAGCACTGGGGAAACATCTAGATGAAATAGGGACAAATGTGAGGGTAGATCTGTTACAGAATGCAGCGCTTTTGGGAACAGCGAGGATCCTGAGAAAGACTCTTGAGATCTAAGGCTACGGGACGTAGCCCGACTCGAGGAGTTACCGGCACAAAGGAATATGACATCTTTCTTTTGCATGCTGTGATAAAATGAAATAATAATAATAATAATAGCTGGTTCGACCACTACGTCGGAACAGCTAATAACAAATACAAATCTTGATGATTTCAATACCTGTTCCGACCACTACGTCGGAACAGGTATTGAGTGCTGCCCGGACCTGAAACCGGAAACCTTTATGTAGCATGTATAAGACCTAATATATTGCGTGAGACCTGAAGGTTTATTGTTTTACTAGGTATCTAGCATGAAACGCTACATAAGTAAACATATGACTTAAAACATGACGTATAACATAGCCTGCACTGAAAGTGCCAATTGATTCAGTAAATAGTGAGAAGCCGATTACATCATGTTTATCGTAAGTTCCATACTCTCCTGATGTCCTTCTTATCTGGAATTGACACAATATCAAGTTCTGTGTTCCATGCAGAGGGGAGCAGGTTCTCCCATTTTCGTTTGTTTCCCTAACATTTTCCCAAAACTAGTTCTACAATGTAAATACTTTTTGTAAAACCTATGTTATACAATATACAAAAGTAAAATGAAACTTCAAAGTGGTAGATACGTTGACAACATACTTTACTTGTTCAGTAGTGTTAAATAAATGTAATAGTTTTTGGTCGTTTGTTGCGAAACTATTGCTTTTATACGCAAACAATAATATGTCTACATTACTTAACAATTCAAGCAAGGGGCAAATTTTCTTCATAAGCCAAGTTTAAAAGATTTTACCACCTTCAAGTTTGGTTTAAGAGTTCACACATTTTAAATCACTTTTGTTTCTCAGATATACCTAAATGTCAATGAATGCTAGTTGAAGTTACCTTCTGCCTAATTGTTAAGTTGACAATGTGCGCCTGGCAGATTGCGAGCATTTCTACTTCCCATGGTTATACGTCATATTATAGGTTAAAGAATATTAATTTCGTTGTTTACCCATACACCGATGTGTATACTCAGTACTTCCCGAGTCCTGTGAAAAAATATCACAGGCATGTTACTCGGGTGGGATTCGAACCCACGACCCTTGCAATTCTAGAGCAGTGTCTTACCAACTAGACTACCGAGGTTGCCCGGCAGCTAGAGGCAGTTCGAATCCTATGTTTTGGCAGCGGGTACCGCAAAAATCAGCATTGTTTGTTTTGAGTCTAAATGCAGAGTGTTGTAACCCTGAGACAACATACGAGTAGACCTTAATGTAGCCATCCACACTGTTAGAGTGTTGGGCATCATGCAGGAAATTCCTATCGTTAGCCCATTATGGGCTATGCACTTTCTGTAGGACAAAAAAACACAATGTCCACAGATTAGCATTAAACTTTTACAGTTTGAAGATAATGATGGTAGAAAGCTTCCCTAAAAATATTACTTGCTGATGATGTGCTAAATTGTTTGAGAAATGAGTAAAACAACATGTCATGAACATAATTTTCGTCTCAGTGATCATGAGACGAAATCTATTTTAGCATGTTACACGTATTTTCATTACATTGTTTTACTCATTTCTCAAAACCGTCAGCACCCCAGCAACTAAAATGTTAAGGCCGGCTACGCTTTATACTAGCAATGTCTTAAAACGGTGTAAATTAAATGTAAATCTGTGGTCATTGTGTTTTGTGTCACAAAAAGTACCCAAATTATTTTATAAAGATAAATGCCTGATCATTTGATCAACCCCTAGGTTGGTTCAAATGAAATTGAATGATCATTGTGATAGTTATAATAATAATAATATTTATTCGGGCAATCACATTTACAAGCACATATACATACATTAAAAAATATTTAAGAAAACAAAGTAAAACAACAGTGGGGTGCCCAGGAGAGCATAAAAGTATAAAAAAATAACTGTCGCCAAAAGGCGTATGTCTCATAAAACCCTAAAAACACATTGAGGCAAGAGGAGGCATATAAAAAAGCACAGAAGATAATACAAAACACAAAACAATTTAAAAAGGCAAACAAGCAAAGACAAACACAGAAAAACACACCAAAAATGATATACGTAAAAAAAGCAAGTCTATACATCAAAACGGTTTAAGAGCAATACAACAAAATTCCGATGAGGGGACACAAATTAAATGACATTGTGAATTGAATCATAGAATGATTTTCTTCTTTAGATCGGTCTTTATACACGATATGACCTTTACATTCAAAATAGCCCTCTGTTGACAAAACACTGTACACGTCATATTTCGCCGGGCAAAAAGACGTGTACAGTCTACCCGCAACCCATGCGTTAATAGGCCTATTTGCCCGGTTTTATATGCAGTGTTGATTGTGGTTTTTCATGCGTGACCTCGGTTTGAATGAATAATTAGGACAAAGGGCTTCTGAAATTCAGTCTTTTTTGGCCTTATCTGAAAAGTATTGACAAAAATAATGTAGCAGTACATTCAAATGGAGATTATATCTGTCGTTCTGTATGAAAACAAATCAGTGCAACTTAAAAAAAAATAATGCTTCAAAAAGAAAGAAAATAAGTCACAAAAACACGGCAAACTTTCCCGTTATGATTGTCGGCAACAGTCCCCATTTGGTATATATGGATAGATTATTTCATATTCTTCCCGGAAATGTTAAAAGCGAGAACACGTCGTAGCTAGTCCAGTCAGGATACAACGAAAAAACAGCATGATGCCATATCAGTCGATGATGTCATCATCAGCCAATCACCGTGCAGGAAAACCATGCTGTCTAATAGTTGATTTTTTGTGTAAAGGGAGTTTTGGATTAACGGTGGAAATCGTTGTATCCTGACTGGACGAGCTACGATCCGGTCTCGTTTTTGACATTTTCGGGAAGAATATGAAATACTCTATCCATAAATACTACTTGGGGAATGTTGCTGACATTCATAAAGGGAAAATTTGCTGTGTTTTTGTGACTTGTTTTCTGTCTTTTTGAAGCAATTTTTTTTACGTACAATTTTATCTTTTTGAAATTTGAGTTGCATCGATTTTTTCATACATAACGACAGATATGGCCTTCGTTTCAATTTTTACGTCTACTTTAGCTGGCTGTCAAAACAAAAGGTCTTGCCCGGCGGTATATTCGCGAATCGTGTACTTTCTAGGTGGCTGCCAAAACAAAAAGGTTTTGCCCGGTGGTATACGCGCGAATCATGGTTTCGAGTGACGTCAAAGGCCACATCGTCTGAAGGGGCCGGCTCCGTATGTGTGTCGTCACTGACTGAAAACGAATAAACCAAAAGTATCAACTTTATTAGATAAAAATATGTCACTTGTCAATTTATTGATCATTGCTCATTTTCAGTATATGATAATGTATCCAGGTGATTTAACAATAGCATGGCGTCACAGGTGTTGGGTTAAAAGTAAATAATATCGACATCATTTTGGCCATTCACTTAATACGCAGTTATTGACACATTAATTGAATAAATATCAGAACATAAAACGGAGGGTGCACTTTATTATGTTACGTTTTTGTTTGCTTGATAGGTCGGGTTTGGCTCTCCAAGCTGGTAAAAGACTTGATGGATGTGAAGCTGCATCGTTTAATGATGATAAAGACTGCTGGACACAAACCGTTAACGTCATTGCACTTGGTCATGTGCTATATGAAAAACATCCTTACGCTGGTTTCCTGTATGTTGTAGGTCACAAGTTCCCGGCAGGTAAATAATGTATACTGGTGTATGGGTAACATATTAATAGTGGTGTTTAAATATAGTTGGAGAATAATTCATTTTATCACTCACAGAATACATTATTCAGTGGACCCACACAACTGTTGTGGTGCCACCTTGGCTAGTTCAGTAATGCTATGTGGGCTTGCTAAGCCCAGTACAGTTGGTCTTTTCATGACCTTGCACATTTTTCCAAGGTTTTCCCGAGACGTCTTTTTGCAATGGGCGGAGCTCAACAGGTCGCCCTATGCTGCTTATGTGCGGGAACTTCACTTCGGTTCAACTTCCAACCAAGTCAACACCAAAATGTTGTACTTGTACTTCGAAAATTTGTAGGAGGGGTGATGTAAATTGATGCAGCCCCGTAAATTACACCGAAATAGCTCATCCCAACCTAAGACAGATGAATGCCATCAAAACGAAATAGAGTGAGATTAGACCAAATAAATTGTGGGTGCTGCAGAACAGCTGTCCCAATGCGGCGACTAAATGAAGTGGCATACCTACTAATGGAACGCCGTTTCATTTCCATCTTCTTTGGGTTAAATGCTCCAAAATATCTGGCTCGAGGATAATCTGTACAATTGTACAAGACTATGCTTTATGTTGTTGTGTGTTGTTCACCCAGCCTGCTGGGGAAATCCAGTTATTTCACCTTTGTAAAGGTCAATCCAGGACCTACTTAGAAATTGACAAAATTGTTCTTGTTCTTAAAATAATTGCTCCCATCAATACATTGCCCTGTAAACTCATTTTCGGGTCATGTCACGAAGGGCAATAATTGTACATGCAGCCAATATAAGACAACTTTCACGAAGGAACAAACATTGACTTGTCAATTTCCGTAAAATAGAGTTGCAAGAAAATCTTTTTTTTTTTGCTGCTGAGGTGTTCCTTCCTGTTGTATTATGTAGTGTATATGGTTGCCTCCAAATTTACATTTGTAACTAATGTACAAGATAACGTAGTTTTTAAGAAAGAGGTAATTTCTCACTTAAATATTTGAATTGAGTCCAAGACCTAAGCTGAGGTCCCAAATTTAAGCATCTGAAAACACACACTGTGCGAAAACGGTGTTTTATCTTCGATTCATAAATACCTCAGACAATTTCGCTATTCATATTGGTGGAGAGCGCGTCACGTGGGTGTGTATAAACCTTTGTGTATGGCCGGTAAAAAGTGTTAATTTATGGGCGTGACACGCGACCTTGCACCTGTTATTATAAGACAGTTTCTTCATTCATATCGGTCGAGAGCAACGGCTGAAACAGTTGTGTCACATCACGCGATACGCGCGAGGCGCATAACATTCCCTTATAAGGAGTTGTTTACCAGAGGGCGGTGGAGGGCTTTATCATTTTATAGCTGGAGGGGTGTTGTGATGAAATAAATCATTTAACAATTAACATTTTTGCATTTAATTTACTTTTTGACCAAAAAGTGATGATGTTTTAGGCCGAAAAGGTATTTATGAATAAGGGAATCAATGTGTGGTGGATAGGTTTCAACTAGTGGTTTTATCCCAACGAGGCCTGGTTCTTGATCATTTTATACCGAGACGAAGTCGAGGTAAATTAAAAAGAACCAGGCCTCGGGAGGTTTAAACCACTAGTTGAAAACCGATTCAACACACTTTAGTTCCCATTCAAATACCTTTTCGGTCAAAAATATCATCACTTTTTGGTCAAAAAGTAAAATAAATAAAAACAAAAAATTTAAACCTCATGGGCCCGATCAAGGAATTACCACCATCCATCCTCTTTAAATTCAATGTAGTTGTGCCAGGCCCATGTTGTCTGAATTTGTAGATTAGACCCTTCAAAATTTGGTTATTTGTGAGCAGTAAAGTACGGATTTTGTTTGTTAAATTTATTGACTTTTCAAATAATCTTTAAAAAGTAAAACCTCATGGGCCGGGTGTGTTCCTTAAATTTGACCCTCCCGCCGGCGAAATGAGTCTGATGTCAAACGAGTAAATGGTTCTTGTTTGACAGTCGATATTCGAATGTCAAACTTAACTAGTTCCTCTTATGAATGCCAAACAACAGTTACTGGTTTGACATCAAACCCCAATGGTCGGTCTCGGTGAGTCACATGGGTGTTTCACTTGTGTGATAATGGCGGCGTTGCGAAGAGACGGGCTGCTTCCTGAATCCAGATTTATGTCGTGCGCACGAGAGAATTCGTGTGCACAAAATATATAAAATTTTTATTTTTGTAAATGTCCCTTTTAGGCTCCGTACAAAAACGATCACTGTTTACAGTATTATTTTATGACACCCCAAAGTATTGTTTCAAATGTTAAACTTGCATCGGAGATAAAGAATATTGTTTTTTATCCATACTCCCTATATTTGCCTGACACTGCTCTAGAATTGCAAAAGTCGTTGGTCCGAATCCAACCCGAGTAAAATGTCCGTGATTTGTTTTCACAGAACACTAGAAAATACTGAGTATATACAGGGCTAACACACATCGACATTTTAATAGTTGTGTGAGAATAATCTGTACAACTGTACCGGACTACGTTTTATGTTGCTGCGTGTGTTGTTCACTCAGCCTCAACGTCCTTGGTTAAAGCACTGGGGATGAACATGTAGGCTGGTTTGCAAAATAGGAAAGGAATCAAAAAAATGTTGAGTGGTTTAACTGGTTTGGGTTTATTGAACAACATGTGGCATACACTCAAGTTACAAGGATCTATGTGTCTTACATAATTATTATGTTAGTTTTTGAGCGATCTATAATCAACGCTTTATTGTAGTTTTTGATTTTTCAAATTCAAGGGATAACAAGTGTTTTATTTGCATGACAAATTTCTAATATACTACTTTTCAAAAAGATCCCTATAGGCCCAATCAAATGATTGCGTTTTTATGACTCACCCGGTATACTCATTTTCGGGTCATGTCACACAGGGCAATAACTGGATATGCAGCCAGTATAAGACAATCTCCATGAAGAAAAAAACATTGACTTCAATTTCCGCAACATGGAGTTGAAGGAAAATCTGTTATGCTTTACAGACGATATTTGGTACAAATCCCCCAAGCCTGACATTTTGTATGGCCTACTCGGTACAGTCCCGTGATGGGATATCATGCCAATATTGTATAATACGCCTCCCTTAATATTTATGCATGACGTCATAATTCTTACCCAAAATGAGGCTATGGGCGCAAGTCCGCCACCGGCACTGTAGTCAACTATAGTGGACCATTGGTTGATTTTTCCTGGTACCCGGGATGTATATATTGAATGCATAGGTAACCATGGAACATTGACTAGTGGTTAACAAATGGTCGCCACCCGAACTTGCTCTTGCATGCAGTGGCTGCGCCCAACGCCTCGTTTTGGATTAATAGCACTGTGATGTACCTATTTTTTTTTTTTTTCTTTTTTATGCAAGTCGCCAGACACACAAGGCCTAAGGCCACTTCAAGGTGTGGGCTACAATTGTTTTTGTCCAGAGGCCGTTGCCACCTACTCCTAGGGCTGAAACAGGGTTACCCCTTTTACAGTCCATACGGATTTAGGCTTGGGTATCATCAGTCCGAAGCCTGGCCGGTAGGGCAGAAAGCACTACTTAATGTAGCAAGTGTCACGACCGGGATTCCAACCCACACTCTGGTGACCAAACAGCAGAGCTTGAATCCGGTGCTCTTAACGGCTCGGCCATGACACGCATAAATATTATGATATGGTCCGAATCCCACCCGAGTAAAATGCCTGTGATTTTCTTTTCACACAACACAAGAAAATACTGAGTATATACAGGGCTAACACTCATCGATGTAAGGGCGACATTTTAATAGTTGTGTATAGTTGTGTATAGAGAATAATCTGTACAACTGTACCAGACTACGTTTTATGTTGCTGCGTGTTGTTCACTCAGCCTCAACGTCCTTGGTTAAAGCACTGGGGATGAACATGTAGGCTGCTTTGCAAAATAGGAAAGGAATCAATAACATGTTGAGTAGTTTAACTGGTTTGATTTTTTGAACAACACGTGGCATACACTCAAAAATACAAGGATCTATGTGTCTTACATAATTATTAAGTTAGTTTTTGAGCGATCTATAATCAACGCTTTATTATAGTTTTTGATTTTTCAAACTCAAGGGATAACAAGTTTTGTTTTTGCATGACAATTTATAATATACTACTTTTTGAGAAAGATCCCTATAGGGATAGGCCCTTGTACCGGGTGATTGAAACAAAATGCAATTATTAGTTTGGAGTGTATACTTTATGAACAAGAGCAATGTTGAACAATAATGTACATTTCTAAATATAGTAGACCAGCCAAACTTTAAAAAGTGCTGTAGAAAAAAAAAAAAACGGCATAGTTTGTTATTGGCTGGCATCCATGCTAGAAGTATGGATCATGGGCTCGGGAAGACGATTAGGGTGGATGCCCAGCTTGATTTCGTATTTTAAGGTAATTTGGGGATAAAAAGGTCAACAAAGGTCAAAAATCAATATTTTCAAAATTGGTGTCAAATTTATTCACATTTGATAAATCTATCCATAAAATGTATTTTTAACTTTATGTTGATACTACAAATCCATGTAATTAACGTATAAATATTGACCTTATGCACAAATGTATAGCAAAACGAAGTGTAAAAGTGTGATTATCTTGAAAAGGGTACATTTTGAGTACACCAATTGTTTTTGCACTCCCCATCTTCATTGGTGCATATATTGGTTCTAAACAACATTTTTTGAAAGGTAAATATTACCCAGGCAGTTTTTGAGAAAAAAAAATTCAAATACCACCTTCATGTGGGGGTCTTAACGACTCATTTTAAGGTCAAAATTTCAAATAAGGCAAAACAAACTACGATGGATCCAACCATTTGAGGATATGTGTATGTACCTCAACCCGACCAGGAGGGCTGTTTAAAATAGCTCCAAAAAGACAAACTAAACAAATCTACACTAACAAACCAATCTTCACTGATGACCAAGAAGAGATACATGATTATTATTAATGCCATGTTCAGGGTAAGATTTATTGAATATAAAAGACTCGGGTGGGATTACCATCCACGACCTTGCTCGGCTAAAGCAGGTGCATTACCACTATGCTACCGAGCTAGCCCACGTCGGGGAAAAAAAAACCAAAACGTTTTAATGGGAAACATCTTTCTCTCTACATTTTAATAGAAGACGAAAAAGGTAGCAAAGCCGGGTACTAAGACTTTAAATAAAAATAATCACAGATCGTGTTTTCTATGAAAGATGTTTCGATTATTTTAAACTTTTTAAAATCGCTCTGTTTATTCCCCCAGACTGTCAGGCTTTGTTGGATGCTGGTAACAAAGACAATGGTATATACACTATCCATCCCTTCCAGAATAACGAAGGAATCAAGGTGCTTTGTGATATGACGAACCATACCGGCTGGATTGTAAGTACAGCACTCATTTGGGAATGCATCTCACTCATGTAGATTCAAAGACATCTTAAACAATCCGCCAACTCCGAAGCCAAATCTTATTTAACTTTAGTTGTATCCAAGCATGCTTGATGCTCTCAAGGTTACATTACGCCAATAAACACACTTGGGTAAACCGTTCCTTTGAACATTCTGATCATCTAATTGGAATGCTCTTCTACCGCACCTCAGACTAAAAAGAACTCTCTCCAGCTTCAAACCATCCTAAGAACTGACTTGTATGATGTTGTATAGCACGACAAATCATTATTTTTCAGAACTGTTAACAAATGAAATAATGTGCTTAACCCTCCGAGCCGGCCTGATAAAAAGAATTGTACATGCTGGATCCACATAGTGTTTGAATTGTGCACACATAATGTTTTAATGGTATGACCAATTCTCTGTAACCACACCTTAACTATTTAAGCGTTCGTTGAAAACAAAATCACACGTAAATATTAAAATTTTACGTATTCAAATGATTAAGTGTTTGCGAAAACAGTATTTAATTGTATGTATTATAATGAGAAAATATAGACTAATGGCGTCCCCTTAATATTTGTTTACATTTGACTTAATTCAACCAGAAACCAGCTGCATTACCAGAAATCGGTTCTTAAAAAACAAAATTGATCCACACTTGTTGTAATAACTTTAAGAAAAAAAGGATCGCCCTTTCGCCAACGCCTCCCTAAATATAATTTTTACTATTATATCTTTTTCGAATAGTTTAAATTAGCTTCATTTTATCAGGAAAAGAAAAGAACAGTTTACCGATTTTTTTTTTACATTTTGAAGTTACCTGGTCAAAATAGCTAAATGAAGATCAATCTGACTGTCGATGAAAAAAATTATCTTAACAAAAAAAAATGTTACGTTTGTTTCAAGGTGGTCCAGCGACGCTATGACGGATCGGTCAGTTTCAACCGCAGTTGGGCAGAATACAAGAAAGGCTTTGGGTCAATGGATGGTGAGTTCTGGCTTGGTAATGAGATTCTACATGAGCTGACTGATGCTGAAGGGAACTGGACAATCAGTCTGGACCTAACCAATGAAGATAACATGGCCGGTCATTTGCTGAAGAAACAGTTTCACGTCGGACCTGGCGATTACACCCTGCTTCTGGAGCACTCCGGGATACAACAAAGTGGTATGTGTTCGTATGATTTGCATTCACCATGACCAGGGCTCCACTTATTATATTAGGATTAAGGCTATATTCAAGGCTCAATTTAATGTAGTGTTGAACAAAATCTGAAACATTTGTCTTTAACTTTATAGGCAATGTTTTGAAGGGCATGTTCTCTAATTATTATGTTGCATTTAATGCTAACATTTCAAAACCGCCATTCAATTTAAAATGAAATTTGGCAAAATATAATTTCCGTTCGTCGACTACTGAGAACAGTTCAAACGTAAACTATTATAGTTTCATCAACAGTTTCTAGTTAGCAGATATTGTGGATACTATTACCAGGGCTCCACTGATTATATTAATAGTATATCAAGGTTATTTTAAAGGCTCCATTTATTGTAATTTTTTGTTAGTTGACTCCGGGGAAAAAATCTAAACGAAGCTATTATTAATTCAACAGTTACTTAAAATAACTAAAGGCTGAATTGTTTTTGTTGTTTTCTTTCCAGTTGGTAGATATTGTGGACACAAATTAGGAATGGAAGACGGGAGCATCTCTAATGATAGGTTTACAGCATCTAGTCAATATACCTACTGGTTTCCGCCAAGCAATGCACGACTGAATCTGAAAAAATATTGGAGACCAGCTTCACACGTTGGTTCGTGGCTTCAAATATATATGGGTTTAGAGCCCGTGCATATTGAGGGCGTCATCACACAGGGCAGTCCATACAGTGGTCACTGTGTGACCCACTACCAGGTACAATACAGCATTGATGGCACTGCATGGCTGTATGTGAATGGGGACTCTACTCCACAGGTATGAGTACTCAGCAAAGACACCTTCCATCCAAACATGTTTGCCTTAAAAACATTGCGATCCAATCAAGCTGTACAACTTTTATTCATGACCAAGGTCTTAACTATCGTTTGTATTTCTTTATTTTTTCCACCCCCCCTTTTTTTACAGACGTTCATTGGCAACACTGATAGAAACACCCCAGTTTAACTAATATTCATTAAAAACATAGACACTCCAATATTGCAATTAAAGCCATTATTTATAACAAAGGTGTAAATTATCATTTGTATGTATTATTGTCTCCACCTCTGGTTTGTATTTTCTTTTTACAGACATTCATTGGCAACACTGATAGAAACACCCCAGTCACCAATATATTCCAGCAGCCTATTCAAGCACGGTACATCCGCATCAGACCTACAGCCTGGAATAAGAGCCCAGACCTACGTATTGAACTCCTTGGATGCAGAGGTATTGTTTCAATCAATCACCACGGTTTCAAGTGTCAGGCTTATTGTACATAATTTCACTAAAATGATTGGGGTACTTTTTGTAACACAAAACTCAAAGTCTACCGATTTACATTTACATTTAACTTACAAAGATTGATGATAATGTCAGTAGAAAGCTTATATAAAAGATATTACTTGCTGATGTGCTGTAATTTTTAAGAAATGAGTAAAACAATGTCATGAAAATACGTTGTACATGCTAAAACAACACCAAGGGAAGCTTTCTACAATTTTTATTTTCAAACTGTGTAAATCTGATGACATTTGGTGTCGTCCTAAAAAAGTACACAGACCCTTAAAACGAGACACGCCTTACTGATTTTGAAAGTAAGTCTATAAATCTCATCTATAAAGTAACTAGAAAACAATTTATTGCCAGACTTGCACAGAACACTGCACATAACAAATTATGCATCAGCTGCAAACCAACAACCTGGAAGACTTAAGATATTGATCTCAGTGGCTGCAAAGGTAAAGGATATAATTTAATGATATATGCTGTTGACCACTCACCACGTTCTCCAAGAACACGAAGTCATAAGATTGAGACATTCAAAACTGTACTCGAGTATGAGTTGAGCACAGTATAAATCAAGTACATTGCAAAAATATAGAAATGGTAAAAAGTCGTAAAGTCAGAATATGTTTGCACTCAACCTCACTCCTCTTCAAAGTTATTGTAAACAATTATTAGACTACACATTAGCTAATATTATGAACATGTACTATAAAGCCAAATTAAAACGTGTTTCTAAAGTAAACCATGGTCTTAATAAGAATTAATTAAAATTAAACAATTCTTAAGTTCACAAGACCATCTTAAAGATTCGCATAAACTGAATGTTTTCAATAAAGGTTGGCTTGATGGAACACTATGAATTGTTTATTTTCTCAGTCCATGAAGTTTGTCAGCAGAAGCTTGGAATGGGAGATGGTACCATCCCTGATGGAAGCATAACGACATCGTCTACTGATGACCAGGTATGCAGCGAGAACCCTTACGGACGGCAAGATTTGTTAGGTGGCTGGTGTCCCACATTGGATGACATAGACAGTGCATGGTTCCAAGTGGATCTAAAGCAACCGGTATTGATTCAAGGTGTTGTTACACAGGGTAACATCTACGACAGCTGGTACCGGGTTACAGAGTTCATCGTATCTTACGGTGACACTGAGCAAGACATGCGCTTTATAGGAGGTGCAGAAAAGGACAATGCACAGGTATGACGTTATAAATACATGGCAGAAAACCGTTCAATGCAGAATATTGAATAAGTATTAACGACACCATATATAATTGATTACGAAAAGATATTATTTATTGACCATCGATTCACTAAAACGGCAATTTTACTATTTCTTCATAACAATAATTATTTTGTTTTACATATGGAAACGGAATGAACTTTTAAACCAGATTATGTAAAAACAATTGTTTATAATATACTGTTTCTCAGCATGTTTTACCAAAAAAGACACTGCTGTAGTAAGCGTCTGCATATTTAACAATCTCAACTTAAACAAAATCGATATTGTGTATGGAAGCTGCGATTCTAATGACATTGGCGGAATCAAACTGTTCTGTTCTGAGATAGCTGTTGTTATTGGGCATCACATAATTGTTTTTTACACAGAAATTCCCCGGAAATACAGATAGGAATACAAGAGTAACCAACATGTTTAGTGAGGAAATCAGAGCACGCTACATCCGCATAATACCAACTGGGTATCAAGGCACACGTCCTGGACTGCGTATTGAACTCATTGGATGTAATGGTAAAGTCGTACACATTATTTTATTTATTTGTCAATCCCTTTTGTTTTAAACCAACTAAAACAATAAAAAGATTTTTCTAATATTTGAATTGTTGAATTTTTGTTTATACTCAAGTCTCAAATTTAAAAGGAAACCTACTGCATTCCTTTTGATCTAATTGACATAATTGAGACATTTCAAACTGTACTCAAATGTTGGTCGAGGACGGTATAAACAAAGCACATTACAAAATGAAGAAATACAAAAAGAGAAGACAAAAAAAAAACATGTTTTGCACTTTGCACTACACCACTCCCCTTAAAGACACTGGACGCTATTGGCAATTGTCAAAGACCAGTCTTCTCACTTGGTGTAATCTAAACTTATGCACACAATAACAAACCTGTGAACATTTAAGCTTAATTGGTCGTCGAAGTTGCGAGATAATGATGGAAGAAAAAGCACCATCGTCACACGCAGTTGTTACTTTCAGATGCTTTCTTTCTCGAATACTTCGTTACTTCAGAAAGAAAGCTGTTTCTCGCAATGTTTTATACTACCATACAGCTCACCATTGCTTGTTACCAAGTAAGTTTGTATGCTAGCAATTGTTTGGGATGCGTTTTGAACTCCTGGAATGTAATGGTAAAGTCATGCAAACAATTATTTTACTTATACCATAACCATAACCATAAATTCTTCTTCAATTTGGTTTGTTGAAACTTTGATTAATAATTTTAATGGGCTACGTCTCATATTTTAGGCCAACACTGAATTCATCTTGATCCCATAATATGGCAGAATTTTAGCACTATTATAGACAATCGCTGCAAATACTTTTGATCTTTATCCAAACATGTATCATTAAACATGTATTACATGCACATGATCATTCTAATTTATATTTGTATAGCTAATTTTTATTAAGCAAATAACAATACATAGCAAAACTCAAGGGCTAAATACAACCGCTTCGGGGTGTGCCTGTTTTTGACTCACGCTAATAAGTTTGGCTTCTTGTAGTGAGCTCCCCCTGCAGTATCATAAATGTGTACTTATTTCCTCCTGGCTTAACTGTATTAATTGGAACATGTATATATTTTGCCTGTTTTACAACGTTACTGTGGAAACAATTAACCTTAAACATTTGACCTTAAACCTTAGCTCAATTTGAGAAAACATTTGTCATGTGAATGGCGGTAAAGTCACTTGCTTGTTTTTTTTTCCGAAACAGACCATACTGTGACCAGAATTCGAACAATACATTATAAAAAAAAAAAAAAAATGCACTTCAATTAACCTATTATTGTGTTGCTTTTATTTTAACTGATACAGAACGCTTCTTTTGTTTGGATCGTCTCGGAATGGGAGATGGCAGCCTTCCAGACTACAGAGTCACAGCATCAAGTACACATCAGAGGGAAGATGGTAACTGTCAACCAAGCAATGCACGACTCACTCAATCAGCAAACAGTGATACTATTGGCTGGTGCCCTGATCCTAATGACATCAACCCATGGTTACAGATTGATCTCGAAAGTAATGTCATAGTAGAGGGAATTATGATGCTGCAGGGATCTGATCAGGTAATCAATGAAGATGTGAGTCATGGGTACAGGCTGGAGTACAGTGATGACCAGAGCACTTGGCATACTATGGGTTCAGCACAGGTAAGAACATACATGTTTAATGTAAACTGATTAGGTTATTGGAACCTAATTATGTCAACCTGTCAAGCTTCTAAAGTCTGCTTCCATTCGCACCTTCTCGCATTTTGCTCCACACACCCGGAATGCACTCAGACAGGGAGTCAGACTTTCCATGCAAATTCGCGAAGTGTATCAAACATTATCTTTACCCACTAAAACACGCTGTGTTCTTGATGAGTTGGCGCTTTATAATGGTTTCACAAATCCATTAAGTCCGAATCTAAGAACTGACAAGCAAATTCTATTCAAACAGATTTGGTTGATCTTGTTCAACTTGTTTGTGGACAACCACAATGTCGCTGTGCCAAAGATACTTTAGTTTAAGCTTCTATGGCTACTTTTTAACTACACATTTTGTATTTTGTTTAAATCAGACTTATGGTCTCGAAATCAATTCAACTGTTGTGATATGCACAGTTGAATTGATTTCGAGACCATAAGTCTGATTTGAACAAAATACAAAATGTGTATTGATAATTCTGCTTTGCTAAGTTAAATGGTTTTTGTTTTACTAGTGAGTGACATGCTATTTGATGGAGATAACATGATCATAATTTGTAGTTTTTGTTTCTTCACAGATTATCCGAAGAAACACCGCAGCAGACTCGGTAGCTACCAGTATGTTCAATCCACCAATCAGTGCTCGTTATATCCGCATCATACTAAACCAGACTGATGGCTCTCTGTGGATACGTGTTGAACTACTAGGGTGCAAAGGTTAGTTCTAACGAGATGTCTGAGACACATTGTCTTTAAAACAAGTTATATTCGTCTAAATATAACAGTGAACTGATCGCGAAAACTGTGTATATACATAAACAAACAAATCAAACACAGCAATATTTTAAACAATAAAAGGGTGGTTGACAAAGTTACGATTTATAATTTTAAAGTGTACATAATTTGAATGAGTTTTGCTCAGCTTTTTAACGGCAACTTACAACTCTAAAACCAAGATTGTTCTCGAACAGTTAAGTTAAATTCACGTTTTGTAATATTACTTCAAAGTAATGGCAATAACAACTTATTTGATTGATAAACGGAACTGTTTTCCCCCACAAACTTTCGATCTGAGAACTAGTTCTTACGATAATGTCTCTCCGTTTTGTTCTCTTAGTATGGACAATAAATTATCAAAAAGCTTGGTGATCTTTTTAATTTTAATGTTCACAAATGTGTTTTTTGTTCATGAAGTATTTCTAAACTCAATTGATTAACCAAACAAGATTTGTTTAATTAACTCACGAACCAGAGCCCAGTTTCAGTCTATCGTGTTATAGAGAAGCCTTTTATAAAAACAATCCAGAACTTACCAGAACTGGAGCACAACGCATTAACATCAAATCTTCAATCAATCAATTGTTTGTATTTACAGTACGATGGGTATGTGGTCAACGCCTTCTTAAGGAAGCCCATATTATTCCAGACGAATCACCACAGCTTCAGATTGACCTGCTGTTAGTAACTCTAGTTGAGGGAGTCATAGCTCAAGGGGAAAGCGAACCGTCATTTCAAGTAGGATACAGCCTTGATAACGTTACTTGGGTCTACCTAAGCCACCAGGGAGCACCTGAACAAGAACCTCAGGTAAATGGTTCTGTCATTGCACAAACAAAACTGGTTTTGTAAAGGGGCGCACCGGCTGAATTGGGCTATTTGGGCTACAACACAGACTAAGATAATAACTTCAAAGGTCTGCCAGGAATGGAGAAGAGCAGTCACTATAAAAATATGTGTTATGATCCTACACCACTAAATTGCGTATACGGTGAGCCGGTGTGCCTCTTTAAATTGACGAGTTTTGATTATCGTGGACTTGTTACTCAACTTAGCATTAAACAAAGACAATTGGTAATCCCAGAAACTCGTACGCACAAGGAACATTGCAACATTATGAACAATAGATTTAGTTTTTCTTTGTGACGAATATAAAAGCAAAGTTGTCAATTTGTTTTTACCTTAATCAAGTTGCTCTATCTATCCTGTGCTGCAGATATTCCATGGTAACACGAATCAAACCGCACCGGTAACCATCATGTTTCAGCAGCCGATCCGAGCACGCTTCATCCTTGTCACTCAAACAGACATCGGATATCCAGCTGTAAGCATTGAACTCATTGGATGCAGAAGTAAGTTCCTTGAAAGTAATAACCCAACTGAATTGTAATTCCAACTGCTGGTGTTGTTTTACTTGTTGGTTTGGCTTTAATCTTAATATAAAGAAATAAAAACGATCTGAAACGTGTATAAAGCAAGCCTTGTATTAAAGTGTTTTGAAACAGTATAGCCTGCTAATTTACACCTTTCAGTATAGCCTGCTAATTTACACCTTTCAGTATAGCCTGCTAATTTACACTTTTCAGTATAGCCTGCTAATTTAAACCTTTCAGTATAGCCTGCTAATTTAAACCTTTCAGTATAGCCTGCTAATTTACACCTTTCAGTATAGCCTGCTAATTTACACCTTTGATATAACTTATATTCTAGAACACGCGTGCAGTAACTTTTCTCAAAAAAAAGCTTACCAGACATTAAAAATTGCTTACTTAATTTTTGAAAAAGTACCTGAATCCTTTAAAAGAGCATCAAAAAATATTTGTATTTTATTTTGTTTTTCCAGATGATATTCTTGAGACTGCCAACAATCAAGCCTTCAGCATTCACCATCATACAGATAATAACCAAAACGACACAAACTGCCCAGGTCTGAATAGTGAAGGAGGATGGTGGTTTAATAGATGCTCTGGTATACCTGGTGTAGATAATAACCTTAACGCTGAATATATCCAACCTGGTGATACTAAGGGTCCATACAAACGAGTTATTAGAGCTACTGAATGGAATGGGTTTCGTATTGTTAAGACTGAAATCAAAATTCGCCGCCAATCTCCACCTCGTGGCTAAAAATATTTCAGGATGAAAATGTTCTAAGCCCATTGACAGTCAAACGATTAGGAAACGCACAATCGCATGTTGGTGCGTTTATTTGTTAAAATGAAAAGCTGTTCAGCCGAGTCTTACACATGTGTTACAAAAATCCGTTTAAAATTTGGTCTTTCACCGTCAAAGGATCAAGAAACGCAGACTAGTATGTTTGTGCATTATTTATCATACATACGGTTTGCCATACAAGATGGCGACTTTTCATGGCAAAAAGGGTTATTCAACTAAAACAAAGGGTCTATCAGCTAAAACAAATCGAATGCAGCATGACTGGTAACCTGGTATTTTACTTGGCTCAAAAATGTTTTTTTTAGATTACGTAGTTGAATTGGCCAGGTTTACTCTAAAATCTTTATTTATTCATATTGTGCACTTATTAAGCATTGTTTTAATCAAAGTAATTTTGAATTGTATTTCGTAGATAGCTGCTGAAACCATATTTAAAATTCAGAAGAAGTTATCACATTAATGTAAAGTTAAATAAACTTTTCGTAAACATAAAAAACAAACTGCTAAATAAGTTACAGTTACGTTACTGTTTAAAGGAAACACAGGTAGAAATTAATTTATGGGCAATGAGTGGGGTTTAACTTAAGGAAAACAAAACCTTTGTATAATTGATTTGAATTTTACAGAGTTCCAATTTTAAGAATGGTTTCTCGTAGAGGTAGATGTAAACAACAAATTTAAAAGGGTTTTATGAATATAGCGGACGGATTGTTTAACTTTTCAGCACAATTCGGAAGGAAGAAGTATTAAGTAATAAGCATTGCCGCTTTAAAAAATTATAACTTTAGATAAATGTTCAGTGACTTTATCAAAATCACGCAAATGTAATACTTTGACTGTTATTTTCTACAAACAAAACGGCACAGCGTTTTGTCCCTTTTACTCAGCAATCTAACTTGTCAAACAGCCATATCAAACAATGCGTACCATGGTAAAATGAAACAGTTGCCATGGTAATACGTTAATCTTTTCAGTTTGTTCACCTGTATATGTAACATTAAAACAAGTCTCTTGAAACAAGTCACGAGCTTTGTGGTGATCAACATCCCCCTAACATACCATAACAACATTGAAGGAAAATGATTACATTGTGTTCCCATGCCTAATTATCGATGGTTTTGATGTCATTTCGTTAGAGATACTGTAAGGGCCTTGTCACACAAGGTCAATTTACATGGAGGCAAACCAACTGCAGTAAATGTTACAGGACTACTTTGGTGGCAAATTTGTCAAACAATGCAGTTCCGTTTCCAGTTGGACAAACAACTTAGCCTTGCAAGGGAAAGATTTGTTCTTGAAATTTGAACAGAAACCTTCAAACATATCATTATGTATACAACTTTTAACAACGACTGCTGAATGATAAATGAAGAGAGAAGTTGTACCTGTGCTTTTACATAGGTGGGAATACTTTTACAAAACTTTTGTTTTCCAATCTTAAGTATTACATTTCAGCTTGATTCAAGAACTTCTGTCACATGCAATTTTCACTAAATTTTAACTTATTTTAATTAATATTTGCACCTATCAATATTTGTGTGTTAAGGTAGTATTATATTGGTGTTGATTAATATGGTAAATTATTGGTAAAATTGTCATCTCATAAACCATTTTCAAGACTAAGTTTTAAAAAGAAATGTTGTTAAAATTAAATACATGAAAGCTGCGATTGAGTAGAAGAATAACAACAGCTTCATATTTGTCAACAAAGCAAACATGGCAAAAATCCTTAAAAGAAACATTACGTTTTACCAAACTGTGGTAAAAAAAAGCTTTGTTTTTAAGAAGGGTTTCTGATTTTAAGTGTTGTAATTCAATTGTAATTGTTTTGAAAAGTTCCTAAATTTAGGGGAAAAGTGTTTATTTTAGTGGTGGTACTTGCCGTTAATTGTTTAACAAATTCAGTAACTAAGGCAATGGGTTGGATTCAAATCCCGGTCGCTGGGTATGTATGGCTAGATGGAAGATATATAGTTGTTGTGAGTGTTTGGATTAAGTTATAGTGACTTATAAGTGACAACATGTCTGTCTACAGAGAGCTGAAATGGTTTAGGGGATAAAACAATAATCCGCAAAACTGATGGAAATTGTCAACAAAACAACCAATGTTGGTGGTATGTGTCAATGTAATCAAATAAGAATTACAAGCAAGCAAACTCAAAACGAGACAAACACATGAACACACTTGATAGTTAACGGTTAAAATAGGTCACAGCTACTTGTTAAAAATCATTCAACTAAATTTTAAGTAAGAAGTAGATCATTATTGAGCTCTCCTACTGCCAGTTTTCAAAAATTTACAAAGTCTCTTGGTTTTAGTGGAGCAAAACATGATAAACTAGACTAAAATGGTACCAGAAAGATATCTGTTGAACAAAGAGAATATTATTATAATTAACATTTATTTCTGAACACTGACCTTTAAAAGTTAAAGGCAAACGATGGTAGCGGGCATCAACTGGTATTTGTTTTATAGTTCGCTATTGTAAGCAACGGAGTTAATTTACATCTGGTGACCAAGCAGGTCCTTTACACTATCGCAGACGATTTGTTAAAGCTTTCAATTCTGAACAAATCACAATCAAATGAGAAATCAATAATCTTTATCTAGGTAACCTTATTATATAATCAGTCATGAGAAGATTTAAACCTTTCAACATTTGTTGAGTTATTATGTATTATTATATCGATGTATGTATTAATGGTAATAGTTGAAATCATTGTTAAATGCTAGAATTCTCTTTTGATGAATTAAACAAACATCAAAATGCTAACGACCAGGAAAACGAGTTGGACGACTTAGGGTTTTACTATTTTCTGAGTAAACAAATAATGTATTGAAAATAATGAAATACAACAATACAAAAAAAAAAAAAAAAAAAACATTTTGCAAAAAGCAATGAACGTTTACTGATATTGATACTCAAAAATTCAAGCTTTAATAATGGTTTCTTCTGATTTAAGAATGTCTTATTTAAACGTAACTTTATCAAGCTAACAAAAAAATTAGACCTAGATTTTACTTCAATTGCATGTTTTAATTGAATGTCTTTATTGCACTGGAATCAAAGTAAAGTGGCAAAGATAATCGGTTTGTGGGTTCGAATCTAGGTCGATACAAAAAGGTTTCAGGCCATCACATAATGCCTCGATAAATAGGGCTGTAAAATGATTAAGAATACCGGTAACACTTACCAATCAAAAAGGGGGCCAAACTGCTAAGTTGTTGAATAATCAAAAACAAACCATTATCCTTGCCACTTTTAAAATCTTACATTTTGTTCCTCGATTGTGGTTAAACTTACACGGTTTGAAAATAGTAGAAAGCTTCCGGTGAAATCTTACTTCATGAGGTGCTGTGTTTTTTTTTAGAAATGATTAAACAATGGCACAACGTACACCCTATTTACCGGTTTTATTACCACATACGACACAGAAACAGATTGGTTCGATCAACAGAGTGGCCTGGGCAGCCTTTTATTTGTTCATGCTGCAATGAGCCAAGCCATAACAAAATGCTTGTATTTTATAAAGCTTAACCAGATCTCCGGCAGTTGCCTGCCATCCGCAAGATCGTCTAAAATGTGTTTAATGCAAACCAATAAGCTGAACTGATTCCCGGTAGTCGCTTCACCCGCGAAATCAAAAGTAATAAATAAAGCAAGTAAAGCCAAACTGATTTCCGCGAAATCAACAACAGTAAATCAACCAATAGCAAAACTGACCTCCGGCCGTAGCTAAATCCGCGAGGTCGCCAAAACTACTACTGCATACAGGTTTCCGGACGAGGCTGTACCGCGAAACCAAAAGCGTTAAAATAAAAGGTTTGCAAAGGAACTTGAAATTAAAGCAAATATAGCACAGTTAAATAAACAGCACATATTCCCCGGTTGTTGGCAAATTAAGCCAAAGCGCCTAAAATACGGTTCATCTCGTCAACGCAGAATACCATAGTTATAACAATCACAAACTCGCCCTTCCAAATTTTTTCGTGCAACGCTAAAAGGGCGCGGCGGCTCCAAGATCGTCACAAACGCTATGCAGTGGCGCGCTATCTAGCCCAACGCGCTAACGGAACTTACAAATACTGGTGTATTGAAAGATTCACCGATCGTTGTCGGCGGCATCACTGCCCCATGCACCGCCGCTGCCGTTGGTGGAACCGTAGATGTCGATGGAGGTACCCCATCCGCCATAACATTCCATCCATTATTCAATTCAATTCAATTCAAAAATGGTTTATTAAAACATGACTCGCAGTTAAAAAAACTGAATTGCACATGTCAACATCATAATATGTTTAAAAAATTACATTAAGTAGAAGTTAACAAGGAAATGGACATCAGATAAAAATTATTATTAGATATTCATTGGCAAAAATACATTGGTAAAAAAAAAAACCAGTAGGCACAATTATTAAATATACACACATAACTATATTAAAAGGTATTTAACAGACTGACGATTTGAGGAATTGCACTTTGTTTGTAGCGAACTGTTTTACATCTGGGTGGGTCATATTTGTTGGTGTGTCTTAAATTAATCTGACAGTTTCTATGGGGAGGTAGCCAATTTCTACACATGTGATGGGGGTCGATTGAATAAGCAAAATCGCTACACAGTTTGTCTCGACGGTTTTCAAGGGTTTCAAGTTTACACACATTTAAAGCTTCCCTATAAGTAGAATAGTTCTTACCAAAAATTATCCGACACACCCTTTTTTGATTACGTTCCAATTTGTTGACCTGCTCTTTAGTTAGATTACCATTGAACAAAGGAACACAGTAGTCTAAAACAGGTCTAACATAACCCTTGTAAATTGCCAATAGATCGTTCACAGGTAGATTATGAGAACGTAAACAACGCAACATGTACAACTTTCTGTTACATTTTTTGATTATCTCATTGACATGTCTGTCCCACTTTAAATTGTCTTGAATAATCACACCCAACACTTTAACGTAATGCACATTTTCTAATGGAGTGTCATTAATGAGCAGGATTTCATGATGTTGCAAGTTTCTGGCAAAAGACACTGACATGGTACAACATTTGGCTGCATTTAACTTCATGTTATTAAGTCCAGTTTTGTAGATTGACTAAGGACTGTTGAATATGAGGTAATTGAACATAATTTCGACTTTCAACAAAGGTTAAGTCATCAACATATTTATAGTAAGGGGTGTTGTCATCAATACAAGCATCGTTGATCATAATAAGAAACAATACTGGGCCTAACTTTGTTCCTTGGGGGACTCCAGTGTGAATTGTTTCCCAGGAGGAAAATGTTCCTTTATACTTCACACGCTGCTTACGACATTCAAGAAAACTAACAACCCAGGACACAATACATGGCCGTACTTGTAACTGAAGCAGTTTTTGAACCAATATATTATGATCAATTCGGTCAAATGCTTTAGAGAAATCCGTTAAAACAATGGTGGAAATTTATTTAGGGTTGTCTGCATTTTCGTACAACTGATGCAACAATTTTACCAAATAACGACAAGTGGATAATTTGCGTTGATTGCCAAATTGGTTAAAATCAATTTTCCCGGCAACGTCATCCAACAACCATTTACCTACAAAGGTTTCCGTAATTTTGGCAAAACAACTGGTAAGTGCAATTGGTCTCAGCTCAGCAATGGTCGGAGGATTAGTTTTTGGGATTGGTACTACTTCAGCACATTTCCATTGTTCAGGGACTTTGGCCTGATCAAAGAAAGTGTTAAGAATGTCAGTAAGTGGGAAAGACAACTCATAAGCAAACTCACGCAATATACGTACAGGTAAATCACCAGAAATACTAGACTTGTTAGTTTTAAGCTGACGAATTTCCTTGTATACTTCTCTTGGCTGAACATGCGGACAAGGCATGGGTGACGGTAAATAGGGAGGTAATAGTGATCTATCAATACTTGGAATGTCCTTAGCTATAGATATAAAATGATTGTTTAACAAATTATCTACATGTTCAAACTGTCCATTGCAATCAACCCCAGGAACAGTTATGGGTGGCTGATCTCGTCGGCCTTGGGTGAGTAACTTTATTTGTCGGTGCCAGCCAGCAGGGTCCTTGGTCTTCAGATGACGAACTTTATTTTGGTAGTAATGTCTCTTGGCTGACGAGATAGCATGCATGACTCTAGTCTTCACATGACTCCATAAGGGCCGGTTGTTTTGATGCCAAGCCTGTTGTCGTTGTTTTATAACCGCTTTAATTTCGGCCGTGATCCATGGCTTGTCGGTCGCGTGGAAACGAATATTGCGAGTAGGTAAGTGGACACCAAGGTGCTGTTGGATTGTTTTGCATAGTAGATCACACTTTTGAGATGGATCATCGATTTGCAAGTTTTCTTCCCAGGTATGGCTAGTGAGCCATGAACCGAATGACCTGAGGCCACTGTCTGTCAATGGGCGTACAGTCTTCTTGCGACTAACTTGGTTAGTTTTTACAACTTTGTCTTTAGGCACCCAAAGTACACAATTATGGTCGCTTCTAGCCACTGGACATAAAATTTCAGTCTGAAAATAAAGATAAGAATAATTTGTGATAATCTTATCTAAAATGTTAAGACCTCTAGTCGGCTGCAAGACAACTTGAGTAAAACGCTCATCCTGTAAAAATCCTTGGATATCCAAGTCATTAAAATCTCCAATCAAAGAAATTCCAGCACCCGGATACTGTACTTGAAGAGAATCAATGCTTGCAATGAGATGATCTATATAGTCTTGGGCATGAGGACTCCTTGGTGGGAAGTAGACAACACACGTAATAAGAGATGACATTTGACGTGGTAGTCTAGGGGGTCTCATGTGGATCCAAAGAGCTTCAATGTTATCAGGAACGTGTATTGGTAGTTCCCTCGCTTTCAAAAAGTGCCTAGCATAAAAAGCCACTCCACCACCCTGGCGGTTGCTTCTTGATTTGAAGTTAGCAGAAAATCCAGGAATGGCAAACTGGTCGGGAGGCGAATCAGGGTGTAACCAAGTTTCAGTAATAGCTATGGTATCAGCATTGTTGGCATTGGCTACCATAGTTATTTCATCAAATTTGTTGACTATTGATCTAGAGTTTAGCAGGAACAGTGTAGGTTAGCAATATGTTTTCTTGGGACGAGCAGTCGTCGTGATTGTTACCTTTGTTAGACATCTTGATTGGAGTCTTATGGCTGATTTTTCTTGAAAACTTGGTGCTGCAGGTAGACGTGGGCGTATTAAAACATCAATCTTCTCATTGTTGACATTATTGTTATTGTGGATAATTGGATGTTGGAGGTTGACAGCATTTCGATGTGTCTTCAACCCACCACGGTGTCCTCGACGAGTAGCAGGTTTGGTGTTAAGTCCAAGAGTTTTGATGATGTTCCAAGTTGGTGGTGGAACTTTTAGCTTGTCACATTTGGCCCTAACACTGTGAAGATAACGACTGGAATACTGGCGAATCGAGTCCTGTGTAGTTGGTCCTGGGTTTAGGATCAATATCACCACATTGAACCAATGACTGAAATGTTGAAGTTGAGTTGTCGTAATATTGAACTCTTGGCCCTACATATTTAAAAGGTATATGTTTAAGCTCACGTATACCTGCAGTAAAACTAGGAACCAAGTATACAGTACATTGTGTCCTGCTGTAGAAACTCCATGAAAGCAGCAGAAGTAACACAATGTGACCCTTGTTACTAGTCATTGTTCAGTTAGCAGATCACCATTCAAGAAGCATGTAGTCCCTTGTAGAGTATTTTGTTGTTGCTTGGCACAGTTGAGCGAGCATGGCCAAGATGGAAGAAGTAGTATGAATGTTACTAAAGACCACTTCAGGTATATGTTCAGAGAAACGATTATTAAAAACACCTTCAAATTGTTAAAATGTTCAGTTCAAAAAGATCCTGCAGTGTCAGTGGGCCTTAATGCAGTGTTTACTAACAAAACTAGAGCCTCAAGTAGACTAAAAAAAACACACACAAAGACAGTTTTGGAGCAAGTTTGGTTGATCTGTATGTAGTACAGCGCCCAATCACAGGAAGCACTAGCTAAAAAGAAGCCTTGAAATTTGTTGCAACAAATTACTAGAGTGTTTAAACATAAAATTTGCTGCTCAAAATCAAATTCTGACAGCCTATGTAATACTGTTTACCTCCAAAACGCCAGTTCTCAAAAAGTTTCTTTTTAAAATGTATCGATGCACATGTTTTCAGCAATATGGTGCAACCATGGATCGACAGCATAAAACATGACGACTGCGAGTGAGATCCAGCAATCCATACGTATGCGCTGACAACCTGCACAGCTTGAAACAATGGACCGATTACAATGGAAGCTATTGTTCCCCCTATTACCAATACAACAACAAAATGTGATGCGTCTTCCAGTGTGAATCATTTCGAGATAGTGTATTATGTAACATTTCCATCGCAATGAACACAAACAAGACAAGCAAGAATGATATGGATTAAAACAATCCCAGCTGGAATGTATCTCTGTGAGTAGACTTTGGCAAAACAATAACAGCCAGCCACAGCGGTTGCTTGGTACTACATCATCGTCCCTGGTCTCTTGCTCCTCGTCTGTGTGAGCTGCCTCATAACCATCTTGACTCCTACTAGCTGCAGGTGGTTTCACCAGAGCTCCACAAACAGCGATATGTAATGATAATCCCCCAAGTAGTAGCATTGTTCCCCTCCAGCCGTAGATGTCTAGGAAAAGCTGTATCAAGGGCACAAACGCCACGAAGACGAAGGAGTTGCCAATGGAAGACATAGCGTAGGCTGTTGTGATGGATTTATTAAAATAGCTTCCAATCAGATGCTTCGTTATCACGTAGGAGATGCCAATGGCTGATCATGCAAATGTAGAGGACACAATTTTTAACAAACAACTTATGATTTGAATAAAGAAATAAAGATGATTACAATTATGCCCCATATATCGTGGAAGTGTCGTGGCCGAGCGGATACGAACACCGAATTTAAACTCCGGTGTTTCTGATCAGCATAGTGTGGGTTCGAATCCCACAGTCGTGACACTTGTGGCGTCCTTGGGATGGGCCGTAAAGCCCTTGGTCCCATGTGCGGTGTAACGCATGTAAAAGAACTTATTGATCAGAGAAAGGGTTCGCCCCGGTGTTCTGAATGTGCCGTAGCACCTTGCAGACCCTTAAAAGTTACTACATTCTAGGGTTTCAAAATGTATACCATAAAAAACCTATTGAAAGATTGATATATAAATACCTCAGACAGTTTCGCTTTTCCTATGGACCGATCCGGCCTATCAATCAAACTGTGCGCGTTCATTTGACCAATCACAGCAATGATTGTGGTCGGACAAACTCGGTCATGCGTGCGCGTATATTTGGCAGAAACGTGCAGAATGTCATTGGGAGTTTTCGTACACGTGTCTTGCTCGAGTTTGCGGTGGGCGGAGCTTAGTGGAAAGTCGGATCGGTCCATTGGTGCACAGCACGTCACGTGGGTGTGTTTAAACCTTTGATTATGACCAGTCAAAAGTGTTGATATGGGCGTGACACGCGAGCTTGCACCTGTGCTTATAAGATAGTTTGTTCATTCATATTGGTCGAGAGCGACGGCTGAAATAGTTCTGCCATCCCGATACGCGCGACGCGCACAGCATTCCCTTATAAGGAGTTGTTTATCTGCTAGGGCCTTACCATTTCATAGCTGGAGGGGTGCTGTGTTGAAATAAATCATTGAACAATTATAACTGTTGCATTTAGTTTACTTTTTGACCAAAAAGTGTTGATATTTTTTGACCGAAAAGGTATTTATGGACGGGAATCAAAGTGTGTTGAATCGGTTTTCAAATTCAACACACATTGATTCCCTTATTACACTCAGCGCCGTATCTTGGTACGTGCGCTGTATAAGACTTCAAAATTATTGTGGCCGATGACGTCATACACATTGTCCCGTGTCAAACATAAAGATGCGTAACAAACATAGGGTGCACTTTGCCAAAGGTCTAGAGGTATTGATTTGTTTGTTTGTATTCGTATTTAAGAAATTTCTCCAAACTTCGCTACTATATCTAATTGTTTTCGTGATCACTCATTCCTTTACTTACCTGTAATTACGGTAAGGATGAAGGTTATGACGTATAAACTGGATAGGAATGACGCAGTTATCATGGAGATACCAGCAACTAATCCACTCACTGTCACCACAGTCCTGGCGCCAAATCTCTCCTTTAGAGGCGTAGCTAAGACACCTGTTCAGAGGAGCAAACTTGTTAAAGATGAGCTATAATGGTACTCCTACATTAAAATCACTATCAGAACTTGTTTATGTTGTGTTCAGCTATCAATTTATTGTTGTGGTCATGTTTTTCTCCAAATAATTTTGCTACAATTTGACCCAAAAAAATTTGACCTCGATTCTTCGATTTTGAAATTTCCCGCCCTGTACTGGTTCCCGGCTATTAAACCAACACTGAAACCAAAGCGGATTTGTAAACCAGCGGACGTCATGAACGTGGTCAAAAAATGGTGACGTCACACCCATGAAGCAACGAGAGTAAACAAAGATTACGCCATGTTACTCCGTGTGTTGTGTATGCGTTTTCATCCACACTATAGTCGTGCGTGTGTGCTACGAAGCTTTTTGTTTCTAGTGTATCAGCTATAAATACTGCCGACTATTTGGTTGTTTGTGGATGCACTAGAAGTTTCAAAATTTGTGTAAGAAACATCGAGAGAATTCAGGGGGATCTTCTACCACCAGGCCCCAGCCAGTGCTGCTTGTGCATGCTACGACGTCGGGGGGGGGGGGGGGGGGGTCCCACTGCCGTGGCCCTGGTCACAAGTGGCCGTGGAACAGCAAAAGAATCAAGGCATTACAGAAAAGAGAGGGAGAAAAGCCTGGTAAGTACTTGTTAATAATTTTTAAAAATCTACTACTGAGCAACTATCTCCATTATTAATTCAGGCCCAATACATGTACATGTAATTATAATAAGAAAAATAGTAAACAATCTCTACCCTTTTCATGCAAGGAACAATCATCATGCTGTCAAATGACACGATGTGCATGCTCTGAATCTGACTACCATAAAATAGCTACATAGTGTATTGACTCTGTTGAGTGATGAATCCATGTAGCCACCCAGTGCGTTTGGCATGTTTATGCCCTGGTTTACACTTTCTGGCAAGTTCATGCTCAAACATGTGTGAACACTATATTAATCCATTTAAAAAGTTGATTGTTACAGTAAACAGTTTATTGGCCTTGCTGACATGTATTTATATTGGTCTATGCTGGATTGCTGGACATTGTTTTTGCCAAAGCTGCCTAAGAATTGTTCGTGTTTTTTTTTTAAGGCACAGCTCAAAAATATGTTCAAACTCCCATCCATATAATTGCCCATCCATGGTCATTTTTTTTCCTAATTCAGGAATTACCAATTCCGGAGAAGTTTAGTGTGAAGTTTTCCTATAACTGTTGTTTATTATTGGCTTGGCACGGTTAATTACATGGAGTGTTTACTATATTTTTATTTGCATTTGTAAAATAAGGCCAGTTCTTTTTCAGCACTAGTTTTTTTATTTATTTTTTGTTTTTGTATTTTTTTGATAGAAATAACTCGCAGCTCTACACTACAATGAGAATACAGGACGAAGACAATGCAGGACGGAGACATGCTAGCCAGAACTAGAAATGGAGACCTAAGATTCTCAATAGCACTTTAGGTAAGTAGTAGGCCTATGCATGCAAATTTTCAGAGGATCAGATGATTTCTTCATTTTTAGTTTTTCAGCTGCCCCTTTGAAAACTGTTCAAGGTGGAGGGGGGGGGGAGGGGATGGGGTGTTGAATCGCAAGAACCCCCCCCCCCCCCTGATCTATACCTGAACAGTTTTGTACTAGGTGTAGATCTGGGGGAGGGGGTGGTTGGAGGTCATGTTTTTATCAGACATAAAGAAAACCTGCCCCCTTGGTTTTGTTGCATGTGGACTCCTTTTGTTCTGGTTTTGCGTTAACTCCTGTAAGGTTCTTTTCAAAACTACGCCAACTCAAAGAGAGATTGTCAGTTCATGATGTTACGTCAAACCTTCCGAGATTGTATTTCTGCCTTGTAAATTTTCAAGAAATCCCACATAACGATTATTTGGTTTTGTTTTTTATTTTTCATAAACAGATACGCAAAGAATGCATGCACAATGCACTTGTTCATTGTCAGCAGGGTGACAAAACATGAAAACAACTCCATCCGCAGCTGATGTGTAACCCCCGTGTCATTGACATCAACCTTCACCAGCCGGAAAAGGATGGAGCAGCTTTTTTTTTTTTTTTTTTTTTTTTTTTGGGGGGGGGGGGTGGGTCAAAGGTAGTGGGTTCAACTTTGTTTAAGAAAGAATGACCTGTGCCCAGTTTCATGGATCTGTTCACCACCAAATTCTGCGCTTATGATCACCGTTCTCTGCTTACGTCCAAATGCTAAATTTCTGCGCTAGCTGTGTAAGCGTAGAATGTCTGGTATAAACCGAGTATGCACCCATGACCCGCAAAAGCCAAAATTCGCTGGTAACCTGTGAAACGCGCTTGATGTAAGCACAGAATTCCCTGCTTCCGCAAGTGCCGATTCTTTGTTTACAGTATGCAGATCCATGAAATTGGGCCCTAGCCTGTATATACACATAGATTTTTTGGTGTTTTTTTTTTGGGTGGGGGGGGGTTCCATGGTAGTAGAATCAACTTTGTTTGAAGAAAGAATGACCTGTGCTCAATTTCATGGATCTGTTCACCACCAAATTCCGCGCTATGATTACCGTTCTCTGCTTACGTCCAAAGGCTAAATTTCTGCGCTCACTTTGTAAGCGTAGAATGCCTGGTATAAACCAAGTATGCACCCATGACCCGCAAAAGCCAAAATTCGCTGGTAACCTGTGAAACGCGCTTGATGTAAACACAGAATTCCCTGCTTCCGCAAGTGCAGATTCTTTGTTTACAGTATGCAGATCCATGAAATTGGGCCCTAGCCTGTACACATTTATTTATTTATTTATTTTTTTTGATAGGGGGGGGGGGGGGTTCCATGGTAGTAGAATCAACTTTGTTTGAAGGAAGAATGACCTGTGCCCAATTTCATGGATCTGTTCACCACCAAATTCTGCGCCATGACCACCGTTCTCTGCTTACATCGAAAGGCTAACTTTCTGCGCTTACTATTGTAGAATGCCTGGTATAGACCAAGTATGCACCCATGACCCGCAAAAGCCAAAAATGATGTGGGTGTTTTATTTTATTTTTTATATTTATATTATTTTTGTTTTTGTTTTGGGGGTGGGGGTAACCAGGGTAGTACAATCAACTTTGTTTAAAAACAGAATGACATGGTCTGTAAACAATGATTTTATTATACTCTTTTAATGTACAACTTAATTTACAATTTACAAAGAGAACCACAGCTAACTAGGTACATAACATGTCTTAGGTTTTTTTTATTAGGGGGAGGGGCGTTGACAGGGTTGTATAGTTAACTTTGTTTGAAGACGGAATGTTCAGATGATTTCGCTATCACTAGGCAACCTTTTTTCAATTTTGATATTTTAGACTCAAAAATAAACTACTGTCGTTTGCAAATACATACATTTTTAGTGTTGTCGTTATTATGGAGGTGTACATGTAGGCTTCTGTTTTTTTTGTTTTGTTTTTATATTTCTGCTAACCAAGTTGAATGTTGTTACCATGTTAATCATAGTGTATTGTTGACAACAGGTGGCAAGTTTATTGCACATAAGTGCTAAATTATTCAATTTGAACCACACACCTAAGCCATAGTAATTTACATTTTGTGTCTTTCAGAGGGGTGGGTGGTTCAAATTAAATTAATCAATTTGAACCACCCACCCCTCTGAAAGACACAAAAAGAAATAATATACATGTACATGTATGCATAAATTATTATGCTTATAAAATTATTTCTCACTCCCTCCGGATCATTATAACTAGGAAAATTGTTACGACTGCAGACAAATAAACCAAAACAAAGCTGCCTAATCCGTTGGTGGATACGAAAATCCTTCCACTGTACTGTACATGAGGGTTTGGAAACGTCCTTCGTGTTGCTGCCATCAAACATGATGTCAGTGGCAGCGATTGAACGGCCGAGATAGTCCTAAGCTCACCACTTGCTGATATTCAACATTGCAATATTTTCTGTAAAACAAAACAAAATAATTCTTACAAAATTATTAACAAAAGAATTCATACAAAATTATTAACAGATTTGTGGTTTGCATGGTCACGTGTCAATATTGTATGTGTGTACCTGAATTGCTTTAAAACTATACCCATGCCAGAAGGCAATCATAATCCAAAGTAGCAGTTACATGCATGTACATGAGATATTTGTGTATGCACATGTGTCAACCACCACGCAGTTACTTGGTGGAGAAAAACAACAACATGAGTTATCTACAATATCAGTTTAAATTGATAGTGTATGAATTTTGCCAACAAAGTATAAAACGCAAGACAAAAATTACCCCTCCCCTCACATTTCTACTGCCTAAGTCAGTGCATGTGTTGTTCACATACATGTATTATAACGTGAATGGAGGTAAACAATAAACCTTGTCCATCATGTTCGTTCATGTTTTAATTTAGTCAAGGATAGCCTTAAACTATTTTTATGAAGCAGAAATAAACTGATCAAACGAAGCATCATTCAGTATAATTCATGAAACGTTTTGTGGCCTTACCAGTCTGGCTTTAGCCGTCGATCATCAGGGTTTGGCTCATCGTCTTCGGCCTGACGATCATCGTCCCCGGGCTGGTTAACTACATGCACTCATAACACGTCTTCGGCTTCTCAATCGTCCGGTGAGCTCCCCTTATCGCTAGAGCCCTCACTTTCCTCTGAAGTGCCTCCCTGAAATGCCTTTTCCTCATCTATACTGTGGTTTTCCCAAGACTCGCTGCCATCGGACATTTTCGCTGTTTTTTGTGTCGAAAAAATGCAGCCTATAGTGTCCGATGTTATTCCACATTCAAAATGCACGCACACGATTGACCTGACACACTGTGTACAGAGCTTTGGTACGTGGTGTGACGTCACACACTGTGTATGAATGGTTCGTGGGTCACCGGCTTTTGCCGAAACTGAGTTTTCTGGGTCGGAGTACGCCGCGCGAATTTGTGTTTTTTTTTGCATGAAGGAAAAGGTTTTATTGAATACTACTAACATATCAGTCCTTATTTTACATTTCTTGTACAAAAATAGTAATATTGGCTATATCAAAAATCCGTTATAGCTCATCTTTAAAGAAAACATGGTGAGGATGAAGGTGATTGCATATAAACAGGATTGGAATGACGCAGTTATCATGGAGATACCAGCTTCCAATCCACTCACTGTCACCACAGTCCTAGCGCCAAATCTCTCCTTTAGTGGCGTGGCTAGGATACCTTTTATGAAAGTAAGTTTTTCAAAAGTAAATTAGAAAAGTAAAACGTATTACATCTCACTGGGATGCGTTAACCTGGCATTTTTGTAATAGATTACGCTGTGAACTTGGAAAAGAACCTTTGAAATAAATAAAAACATTAACAAGGATGAACACTTGCATGATTATTGAGTTCTTACGCTTGTGTTTGCAGGCAAAGTGGCGGCCGTTAGCAAGCTTTTGGCGTGAACTCTTTCGCAATTTTTTCCTTCCCTTTCAGTGCCTTCAGCAGTGGACGCCTTTGAAAATCGGGGTATCACAACATCCTAAAATAGCAAACCAGTGAAAATTTGAGCTCAAAAATTGGTCGTCCAAGTTGCGAGAGAGTAATGGCACACAAAGCACCCTTGTAGCACAAGTTGTGTGCTTTCACATTATCGAATTCGACTTAACTGACGCCTCGAACTCAATTGAAATATTTTAGTGAGAAATTACTTCTTAAAACAAAATTCGTTACTTCAGAGGGAGCCGTTTTTTCTCACAGTCAACAGCTTCCCATTCCTCGTTTCCAAGATAAGATTTATGCTAACAATTATTTTTAGAAATTACCAACAGTGTCCGATGCCTTCAAGCAAACCCCTAGCTACTTTCCTTCTAGAAAACATAAACATGCTTTAGTCTTAAAAAAAAAAAAAAAGTTACACAAACCCCAACAAAACACAAAACTGACTCCTTTACCCAAATTATTCTGACTCAAAACAATACGAATTGAGTCAAAGTAGAATCTTGGCTTTATAATCAACCCCAGACAGAGTAGGAGAGTTAGGACCTACTTTACCTACAGACAGACAGGACTTTGCAGATGACATTGCCCTACTTACAGAGCAAATCAGTCAAGCAAAAGAGCTTCTTGACAGGGTGGAGACTGAATGACAAAAAGTGGGTCTGCAGTTAAAGTCACCTGCAAGTGGTATTTTTTCAAAATAAAACTTTTGTCACTAATAATTTTTATATGTGTTTTGATGAGTGGAATGTGAATAAACAGTTAACTAAGGTTTTAAAAAATCAATTCTTATGTTATTTACAAATTTAACAGTAGACCCCAACCCGAGAGGGCGCTGTTCGTGACGTAGATGTACGGACCAAGTCGTGTACGTTTCAAAAAGATTTTTTTTTTTTTTTTTTTTTTTTTTTCCGGCAATGCCGACCAGGTGTATTGCTGCTGAATGCAGAAAAACACTTTTTGCAATGTACCAACTCACGACTTGGACGTACATGTACTTTGCACGTGTTTTTACTATACGCATTGCAGGCAAAGTCCGCCTCGATTGACGTCACAAAAGGGGTAGGCGGAGTCAGCCCCCCAAACAACTTTTTATATATGTTTTAAACATATAAATCGTGGCAAACAATTACTAAAAAAAATGTTTTATTGTTCGTAAGCTATACTGTTATGTTTTAAAGGAAACAAATATTTCCAGGTGACTTTGAACATCAAGAAGACAAAGTACATGGCATACAATACGGAAGACGAGGGTACATGCCTCAAAGCAATTAATGGGGACAAACTTGTAAGACAAGCTGACTTCAAATATCTAGGGTCATGGATTGACAACACAAGCAGGGATATCAAAGTTAGGAAAGCTCTGGCCTGGAAAGCACTCCACAGCATGAAAAATGTATGGTGTACAAAGATGAGTAAACACCTGAAAGTACAGCTCTTCGTGGCCACTGTTGAATCAGTGCTACTTTGTGGGTGCGTAGCATGGACATTAACATCTGTTCTACATAAACAACTTGACGGTTGCTACACCAGAATGCTACACCATGTGCTTGGTATCGGGAGCGAAGAACATCAAACACAGACCTTTATCTCGGGTTCCCCAAGCTTAGCGCCAAAATCTGCGCTAGAAGACTGAGGTTTGCAGGGCACTGCTAACGCCACCCTGAGCTTCCAGCCAGCAAGCTTGTGCTCTGGGAGCCCAAGCAAAGTCAAGCTCAAAGAGGTCGAGGCCATCTGACCTATGTCGATCTGCTGAAAAAAGGGACAATGGATTTGAGACAGCGGGGGAAGTGTCCACATGCATCCTGGAGAAACCTCCGCCGTAATATCATTGACCGAGGACAACACTCGAAATAGAAGAAACATAATCTTGTTTAGGTAAAAAATACTGGAATAGTGGAATAGTTTAAATGATTCTTTTAAATCTTCACCGTCTTTATCTATGTTTGTTAAAAACCTAAGATCTCAGTTCCTTGACTCTTATTCATAGTCTCAAAAGGTGTAACTTGTAAGTTGTGTTGGCCTTGTCTCGTTGTCTTGTCTGTTTCCTTTGTCCTTTGTCCTGTCACGGTTCCGTGGTTTTATGTTTGTTTGTCCATAGGTTATGGTACAAAAGCGTTCTGCTTCACCTTACTACTAAATGTTGTCATTCTCCCGGTTATTATTAATACATTGTGCACCAATTATTTGTATTATCTCATGTTACTGTGTTACTTGGGTAATTTCAACTTATTGTGCTTTTTTGTAATATAATTGCGGTATTGAAATAAAAATTACTGAACTGAACTGAATACCCCGAAAAGAATTCATGGATACTTTATTTGGAAAGCCTTCTTTATCGGCATGTTTTTAGTAATCTTTAATCTGATTTTCTTGGATTAACTATTGAACCCTTTAAATTGATTTGTGATTGACCTTGTTCTTAAATTTTACCATTGTATCAGTGAGTTGCAAAGAGTCGATCATTCTACAACTGCTGAAACGTTAGGGTTTTGTAAGTTAAAGGCAGTGGACACTATTGGTAATTACTCGAAATAATTATTAGCATAAAACCTTTCTCGGTGACGACCAATGGGGAGAGGTTGACGGTATAAAACATTGTGAGAAACGGCTCCCTCTGAAGCGCCATAGTTTTCGAGAAAGAAGTAATTTTCAACGAATTTGATTTCGACACCTCAGATTTAGAACTTGAGGTCTCGAAATCAACCATCTAAACGCACACAACTTCGTGTGACAAGGGCGTTTTTTTCTTTCATTATTATCTCGCAACTTTGACGACCAATTGAGCTCAAATTTTCACAGGTTAGTTATTTTATGAATATGTTGAGATACACCAACTGTGAAGGCTAGTCTTTGACAATTACCAATAGTGTCCACTGCCTTTAAAGGGTGTATGTACATTTTGTAGGACAAAAAACACAATGTCCACAGATTTACACTAAACTTACACATGCAGTTTGAAGATAATGATAGTAGAAAGCTTCCCTGAAAATATTACGTGTTGAGACGCTGTAGTTTTGGGTAATGAGTAAAACAATGTCATGAAAATAATTTTCGTCTCATGATCGAGACGAAAATTATTTTAAGCATTTACAAACGTATTTTCATTACATTGTTTTACTCATTTCTCAAAAAATACAGCACCTCAGTAAGTAATTTTTGAAGGGAAGCTTTCCACTATCATTATCTTCAAACCCTGTAAGTTTAATATAAATCTATGGACATTTTGAAAAAGCACCCAAATCCTTTAATAATGACCTTTCAACAGCTGCTGCTTTAGTAATTTGTGTTCATACCAAACAATACAAAATAATAATAGGTACACAAGTAGCAAGCATCCTGAGAAACTAGTTCGTCCCCTTTGGAATCCTACCAACACAAATAACAACTTTGTGTTTGGGGCTGAATGCCGTAACCCACAATAAACTCAATCTCTGCTTACCTGCGAAATATCCTCCAGCGTTGACAAAAGCAACCATCCAGCCAATTAACCAAGTTGATGTGACGAACTGTTCTTGTAGTGTAGGTAACATCATACCTAGACCTTTTTACCAAATTACACCAAGCTACTTTGGTTGTTAACAAACCCAACAAAGCAATCCAACCATGAAGACCACCATCTTGAAAAGTCTCAATTGCAAAGTGCAAAACGCGTACAAAACAGCCGGGCTTCATTTTGAAACAATTATTTGCTATTATACAAATCACATAATATTTAGCATCCCGGCTAAAAAGACCAAACTCAATCTATGTGCTAGTATTTTGTATAATCTGAAATAACACATGTTTGATTGATAAAACTTCAATAGACACTCCTGGCAGAGACCTTGTAATATGCACATATATCCTGTCTGCAAACAACTAGCAATGCTAACACTATTTGCTTCTGCTGTTACAAAGGTCATGACAACAGGTCGCCATAACAAGCACTGCAACTTGTTGTGTGATACAAAGGTTATTGTTAACAAAATAACTTTATCGGCTCAACAACTTTTCAAAGCTATGCTCAGCATCAGGCAAGGATGGCTTTTATCAATAGTCATGTTAATCTGCACGTTACGCGAGCACAAACGTGAACGTGAACGTCAGAAAAGCTCACGTTTTAAAGGCAGTGGACACTATTGGTAATTACTCAAAATAATTATTAACTTAAACACTTACTTGGTAGCAAGTAATGGGGAGAGGTTGATAGTATAAAACATTGTGAGAAACGGCTCTCTCTGAAGTGCCATAGTTTTCGAGAAAGAAGTAATTTACCACGAATTTGATTTCGAGTCCTCAAGTTTAGAGTTTGAGATCTCGAAATCAAGCATCTTAAGGCACACAACTTCGTGTGACAAGGGATTTTTTTTTGTCGTCATTATCTCGCAATTTCGACGACCAATTGTGCTCAAATTTTCACAGGTCGGCTATTTTATGCAATATTATGTTGATAACATCACTTGGTGTATATTATACACCAAGTGAGAAGACTGGTCTTTGACAATATTACCAATAGTGTCCAGTGTCTTTAAGGAAACGCACGAAGAGGAAATGCCTAATTGGCATAACGAAGGAGCAGTTCGCTCCGTCCTTCCGATTCGCCCCAATGCCTCGACATCAAAATGGGGCCATTATTCCAAAACTTAAAGCTGCATTTTGGGGAAGTAAAGTCAGGTATAGTAACCAACAGTACAAACAAAAATATCGCCAAGGAAAATTGAATTGATTGCAGAAAAAAAAAAAAAATAGATAAAAGGGGTAAATTGGGAAAACGCATGCAAAAATGTACTCGGATATTTTGTAAGTTTGACTCAAGAATTAGCTTCAAAGGCATTGTACACTATTGGTATTTTATACCGTAATTACTTAACATGATTCTTTGTATTACAAACTTACTTGGGAACTGTTAGAAAAGGCTCCCTCTGAAGTTAAGACGTAGTTTTTGATATAGGAGTAATTTATCACTCTATTGAATTGAATCCGAGACCTCAACTGAAAGCACACAACTTGGGCGGCAATGGTGTTATTTCGTCCTTTATTCTCTCGCAACTTCGACGACCAATTGAGTCCCGTTCACAGATTTGTTATTTTATGCATATGTTGAGATACACAGAGTGAGAAGAGTGACCTTTGACAATTACCAATAGTGTCCAGTGTCTTTAAGCCACACACGAAAAGGAAATGCTTAATTGGCACAACGAAGAAGCAGTTCGCTCGTCCTACCAAGTTGCTCCCGAAGCCTCGACATCAAAATGGATCTATTTAGTACACAACTTAAAGCTGCATTTTTGGGGAAGTAAAGTCAGGTAAAGTAAGCAACACTTGTTTTTGTTTTCATCAATGTGAGACTTTGAGGTGCTAGGTGGCAGCAGACTTAGCAGGTAAATTTCCATTGTCTACGTACATTACCGAGAACAATGGAATTTACCTGGTGAGTCTGCTGCCACCAAGCGTCTCGAAAGTCTCCCTTTACCTTTTCAATTTAAGATGAAAACAATTGTCATTACATGCGTTAGAGTAATTGATTTACTTATTTGACAAAAATACTCGACATAAAGACTAAGTCTCCAACGAGAAGCGTCAAATTAACACCATGTCGAAGTCAATTAAAACCTTAAAAACATGAAGCAAACTGTTAAATGAAACATGAATTGTTTGATTTGCACTACCCAGGTGGACAGGTTGACTCAATTAGTAGCTTTAAACAAAATCATCGAATGGAAACTGCCCAGTTATTTTTCTATACCGACATAAACAAACAACGATTCAAAATAGTAAGGTTTCAAAATTGATTCAACCTTGATTATTTTCTGCCAGGGTTTGCGTGGGTTTGAAGCGATGAATCTTAGTTTGACGCAACCAATCTTCCCTGCGTGGTATTAATTAGTGTACGCTTGCTGGTAATGCGTGCATTAGGGACAAAAAACACGAAGACCGTGACACGGCGGACAAAAGCACCAAATTTTCACGAAAGTATCAGTTTGACCCGTAGATTTCAAAAAAGTCATGCTCCAAAAAATCTGAGCATGGGATGACTTGAATTACGTCATTATGACGTCATTACGTCTTTTATGATGTAGTAAAGCAAACGCAAATACAATGGTTGGATTTCTACATGCCAAAATTATGTTTCTGAGGCCAAGGAATTTAATGACGGTGGTATTAGTTTGTAACAAATTAATATCCTTTATGGTGACTATGTTGATGCTCAAAAAATTGCAATGACCTTGACCTTATTATAACGTAATATATTGAAAATGGCAGTCATTTCCTTAAAACAGCATAACTTTAGCTATGTAATGCCGATGCAACTTATTTCAGTTGCGAATTATATGTATCAGAGGCCAGGGAATCGAATGGCGACGTTCTTGTTTCGCTGAAACAAACAGTTTTATGATTGTGTATTAAATTTGTATTTCTTTAGCATATAATGGTATAAAATACGTCATCATCACTGTGAGGACAAATCAGTGGTTTGTATGAAAACATTTTATTATGTTTAATTTTCAGCTTATGGTTCTGATGGCTAGCAAACCAGCGTTAGTAACATTTGAAATTAAAATTTGATTTTGGATTGAAATGGTTTTGTTTCAGTTTGAGACAATGTAATTACCATATGCAACTTTGTAAACTGTTTTGGGGCCGACTGGTGTCGAAAATGTCCTACGATGACCAAACCACGGATTTGTTTTGGAGATAAAAAACACACAAGTATAAACATCTTGCATCTGGATTGCGTCTGGTGGTGTTAAACGAATGGTATCAGGATTTGTATCACTCACTGATTTAGGTTTTAAACCGGAACATGTTCAAGCTAACTGGTCGGAACCTAAGGACAAATTGTACAACGATCTAAGCTCCATTATCAGCAAAGTCCCAGAGCAAGATCCAATCTTCATCCTCGAAGATCTCAACGCCAGAGTTGGTGCCGATCAAAATCCTGGTCTTCCTCACATCGGAAAGTTATGAATGTAAACGGTCAACGTCTGCTGCACAACAATCTCTGCACCAAACACTTTCTTCAACACAAAACCCCAACACAAGGTATCCTGGAGACACCCTATAGAGCAAAGCATTGGCACCAACTTGATCTCGTGCTCACGAGAGGTAACCCGCAGCTCCCAAATGCAGACTGTGATACAGACCACTCCCTTGAGTGCAGCAAAGTAAAGCTTCAACCAAGGAGAGTTCATAGATCCAAGAAGGCAGGGCAGCCTCGCATTGACACGAACAAGACTCACAACTTTGAGATAGTGGAAGCGTTTGTCCAGGTCCATAAAGATGTCTTGCCAAGAGTACCCAATTTCGATGTCAGCGGAAGATGGGAACACCTCAGGGATGCTGTCTACAATGCCATTGGTTCAGCAAGAGGCAGATCAAGTTACCCGTTTGGTTCGAGGCTCATGCTGAGGAGATATCAACTCGCATAGAAAATAAGAGACGCGCTCTCTCTGCATACAAACACTCACCTTCTGTGAGAAACTTGCATGCACCACGGACCACGTGAAACCGAGTCAAGCAAACCGCAAGGCGATGCGCCATTGACTACTGTGCCCAACTCTGCTCTCAGATCCAGACCTCTGCTGCCACAGGAAATGTTAGAGGTATGTACGAGGGAATAAAGTAGGCCACCCGAAGATGACCGCTCCTCTAAAGTCAGTTACCGGTAAGGTCCTAAAGAACCCTGTGAAGCAGATGGATCGATTGGTGGAGCACTACTCAGAGCTGTACTCCGGAGAGAACAATGTCAACACAGAAGTTCTGAACAACAAAGATTGCCCGTCCACTCTCCCCCGGAAAAGCTTCAGGAAAATATGGCATCCCCGAAGTCCTCAAGTGCGTAAAACGAATCCACATCAAGGATCTGCATGATATATTTTGCCATCGCATCATCTCTCTTCTTAGCATTGTGGGGAAACTCTTTGCTTGAGTTGTCCTAAAGAGACTTTGAATTCTTTGTGAAGAGTCTACCAAGAGTCTCAGTGTGGTTTCAAGCCAAACTGTCGACCATTGGCATGATATTATCCATCAGACATTTGCAAGAAAAAAAGTAGGGAGTAGGGAAAGTCACCCTACATCGCCGTATAGACCTCACCAAGGACTTCTCCAAGATTGGTTGCCCTCCTGCTCTGCTTCGCATCGTAAAATCGTCTTTCAGGAGAACTTTACGGGGTTCATAGTCTCAGTGGCTCAACATCTGAACCCTTCGACCTCTGCAACAGTGTAAAGTAGGGCTGTGTCTGGCTCCAACCCTTTTGGCATTTTCTTCTCTGTTCTACCCAAGCATGCTCTTAGATCAGCCACGGAGGGCAGCTACCTTCGTACGAGGTCGGATGGAATCCTCTTGACCCCTCACATTTCGAAACAAAGTCCAGAGTTCAAACGAGATGCCTTAGAGATTTCCTGTTTGCAGACGACACAGCCATCTCTACACACACACACACACACACACCAGATGACCAACAGCAGCTCATGGATCGATGTTATGCGGTTTGCAAAGACTTTGGACTTACCATCAGTCTTACAAAAACGCAGGTAAGGGGCCAGGATGTTGATGAACCACTGTCTACCAGCATCACCAACCATGAGCTTGAGGCTGTCCATGAGTTTGTGTATCATGTCTCAACCATCTCCGACAATCTCTCGCTCGTATAAGTAGAACTCAACAGGCGTCTAAGGTATAGGAAAGACTACCACAACACTCTCCACGCTTACAAAGAGAGTAATGATGTAACAAAAAGCTTTCAGAGCATACCAAAGTCCAGCCTTAGAAGGTTCGTTTGGTGAAAACGCTCCTCTATACGGCAGTGAACCCCGTACCCATAGGCTCCCGTCAAGAGCATAGACTCGACGCCTCCCACATGCAACGCCTGAGGCGCATCCTCTGCATCTCCTGAAAAGACCACATACCAATAACACATTGCTTGATAGAGCAGCAAGTCTCCATGTTTACCCTCCTCGAGTATAATGCCTTGGCTGGGACATGTCACCAAGTGGAGGACGGACGTATCCCAAAAGACCTCCTGTATGGAGAGCTGGCATCAGGGAACGAAGAGGCCGTTCGGTAGACCCAAGCTGCGCTACAAAGACACTTCCAAGTGTGACCCCAAGTCACTTGCAACCAATACAACCACCTGTGAAGCAGTCACTGCAGACCGATGCGCCCGGAAGCAGGAGGTGCAGAGAGGTATTTCTCAGTTCGAGGAATACCTGTCGCAACGGGCAGATGAGGAATGACTCCAGAGGAAGGCCCAGCCTCAAGCAGTTAGGGCAGCTTCATCTTTCACCTGCAGTTACTGCGGCAGAGACTGTCATTCCCGCATTGGACTCTACAGCCACACCATACGCTATTCCCTAACCAACATCCAATTCAAACAGCACAACTCCGTGGTTCTCAAAGATTGACGGATGCCTACTACTATTAATACAAAAAGTTTCATTTTTGACTCTCCGTGAGACTTTTTTGCAACATTTCCTTTGAAGTTTCCCATATGCGCTATTCAACATAATAATACACCCTATAACCTATATCAGGTAAGAGTCATTGTGTTTCATTGTGTTAATGTGTTTTGTTTTGGTTGATAGTATATTGTTTACGATATCATAATGACATCACGGTGTCTTATAGATCAGTGTCACGGTAATTATACCATATGAACTCAAACAGATTAGCATTTTGACGAAGCCACACGACATTAATTTTACTTTCAAACTTTGCGTTATTTGTGTAGTGTTGATGATGATGACGTCATAATTACATCACTATACTCACCATAAAATATATTATTTATTTTTTTCAAACTAATACTACCCTAATTGAATTCCTTGACCTTTAGAAACATAATTTTGGCAAGTAGAAATCCCATCGCATGGCATTTTCCTAGGCTTTATTACATAAAAAAAGGTTATGACGTCATAATGACGTAATTCAAGGTGATGCCAATCTTAGATTTTTTGGAGCATGACTTTTTTGAAATCTGTGGGTAAAACTGATACTTTGGTGAAAAAATGGTGCTTCTGTCCGCCCTGTCACGATCTTTTCCTTAATCCACCTTACTATATGGGCCATCCAGGCAGTCAAAACAAAAACTGATTGTTTTGTATATTCTCTTTTTCACGAAGCACTTATCTGCACCATTGAACGTGATCCAGAGTCTGGTTTTCGTTACCGTTGGGTAATTCCTGAACCTGATCCATGCCAGTGCGCTACGATACGTGTTGGTGGTCTGAATACCCGTACACCTTACAGACCCTTCGTGGTTACATACATGGATACATTCATCCACAGTGATGACTAACAGGAGATTCAAACATGGCTCAACTGCACGAGGAAGGTTGAAGGTAAACATCTTCAGTTGTTTCAATATAGCCCCCCTTTGAGAATTGTTGATTGCACTTGGTTTAAAACCCTGAACCCTTGTTGACTTTTACTCCCAGTCTTACATAGACGATGTGACCTATGTTTACATTCAAACCGCCCTCTGTTGACAAAACACTATATACGTCATGTTTCGCCGGGCACTGAGATGCGTAGTCAAAGTGAGATTGCGTACACTTTCTAGCTGGCTGCCAAAACACAAAGGTTTTGCCCGGCGGTATGCGCGCGAATCATGTTGTGGTTTTCGTGTGACGTCAGAGGTCACATCGTCTATACATTCCACACTTGTATTTTACATGTTTTTATCAATGAATATTAATCTTTCACTGCCAAAAAAAAACTCAGTTTGAGCCAAAAATATCGGCTCCTCTGTTCACAATAATGGCCCAAAACTTTTGACAAAAAGACATTGAGCCACTGGCCCAGTTTTGACTGGGAGCCATTCATGGCTAAATGTGAGTTAAACAATAATCATGGCTCATTTTGGTTTTTGTTGTTGTTGACAATTTTTTTTTTATATTAGCCATTGCATTTGTGAACAGTAGATACACGGACAGAGTCGGCGTTGAACAAAGTTTTGGCTCCAAACCAGAAAGAAAATATTTCCTTCATGCTCCATCAGTACCACCATGAACGAACTGAGGCATTCTTCTTCCCAGTGTTTTGTCCTGTACATTCTTATGTAAACAGTTATTAATAATATTCAAGAGTTAAGAATTTCAGAAATGACATGGTCCACATTTGTCACTGTATCGTTTAAACTTGTTCACAGTCGCCGACTGACTCAGCATGAGTTCGGTGAGTTCAGTCAGTATCATAACAAACTTTTCACATGCATACAACTTTAACGTACAAGATCCTGGGTGGAAGGTTAAACGATTTTATATCACTACCTGAATGGCAGAACATTGTTTCCCTGCTGATCTGCTCAAAACTAAAGAAGAATCTCTGTTTTTACTCGATACAAAACGATGGATTTTGTTCGTGTGCGCGAGTAGTCGGGACGTCGCATCCTACATGTGTAGTCTACGGTGTAGTCCACATTATAGTCTGGTCCCGCGCGTTTGTTTTGGACACAAAATAGCTTCTAATCGCAAGTTGTCGCAACTCTCCCAATATACGGCTCTGTGCAGGACAGTGAAACAGCGCCCTCAAGAGTCCGGAGGAGACGGCGAAGGCGACGGCGACGCGAAGTGTCGTCTTTGGAACACCATACAGAACATCAACACCGGCTGTTGGAACCCTTAATTGATAGTACTCCAAACATGAATAGTTCAGACTCTTTGGGGTTTCCCTACTATCCGGGTTGCCTACCATATTTTAAAGGCAGTAGACACTATTGGTAATTTCTCAAATTAATTATTAGCATAAAACCTTACCTGGTGACGAGTAATGGGGAGAGGTTGATATTATAGAACATTGTGAGAAACGGCTCCCCAGAAATGACATAGTTTTCGAGAAAGAAGTCATTTTCCACGAATTTTATTTCGATACTTCAGATTTAGAATTTAAGGTCTCGAAATCAACCATCTAAAGGCACACAACATCGTGTGACAGGGGTGTTTTTTCTTTCATTATTATTTCGCAGGTTCGACGACCAATTGAGCTTAAATTTTAAAAGGTTTGTGATTTTATGCATATGCTGAGATAAACCAGGTGAGAACACTTGTCTTGGACAATTACCAATAGTGTCCAGTGTGGACACTACGCTTGTCGGAACGATCTTTAAACAAGATGTCAGTCTCCTCTGACGATAAAAAGAGCAAGCTAGTCGAAACGTTGAGACCAGTTCAGAACTGACTCCGCGGCAGTACAGTTAATACGATCCTATAAGCTAAAGTCCAGGTCTATTTTCTATACCATCCGCCCTGGTGATAGATAAAAAGCAGGACAGCTCTTTTCAGAACTGAGAAGTCTCACGAAACCGATTATCTACTCCGCGGCAGTAGAATAAATGCAAGACAGGTCTCTAAGAACAAACTCTACCTGGCAAGTATGATACACACGTACATGGTGTTACCGCAAACCAAATATGTCAGAAAACGTAAGGAATGTTAAAAGAAATAGGTTTGCTCTTGGCCCATAATATCGTATAGCAACTTGTTTTAACAGAAACAGCATTTTTTTCACATCCAGGGGAAGCGTCCGATGAGCTTCAAGAAAGAAACAAGGTTGCAACTCGACGACACGTGGTGCAGGAGGTATATTTTTGTTCACCTATAAACTATAAGCCTAGAATTCGCGTGACCTGACATCTAATGATGTCATGATGAAAACAACGAACGAAAACTATAATAATGTCTCCGTTCTACAAACTGGAGTTAAATCAAACTTCATCTTGCACTGCTGTTCAACATAATTAGCCAATTTAATGCAAGTACTGATTTGTACTTTTTAGGTTGATACTCTTGTTGTTTTCTCTTGACAAACTTGACCGACGCCTTTGAATGTTTCTCTTTTTCAGTAATTGAAAGTGCGCCTTGGTTGTAGTTTATTATTTATTGTATATGCTTGCGAAGATAGCAATGTTTTTTGTTGGCTTTTACATTTATGAAAACAGATGTGGAAAGCTAACGTTGTTTGTAAAGTCAAAAGTTGCACTAATAGTTGCTAGCTCATAAATGACAATAACACAACATCCACACCGGCTGTTGGAACCCTTAATTGATAATACTCCAAACATGAATAATTCACCAATACAAACTAAAGTGCAAATTTTAGTATGTGAACTTTTAGTGCACCCCAGTTTAAACCTAGGAACGATGGCTTGAATCGTGTGGATTGATTGTTCAGACCCTATACGTCATTGTTTGGGGTTTTCTATATAATAGTTGCCTATACCAAATCTAAAACTGACATTTCTTAACCACTACACGAGTATCTTCAGGTATATTATGGTTCTTTCGGAAAAACAAAAAACATTATAAAGAACATTTTTACATGTAGTGGTTGTATTTTACAAACAGTAATTGTTCGGTGTATAGACACATCAAATTTATTATAGAAACTTAACCCCTTTAATCCCAACCCAATGTGTTTTATAAAATGGGTGGGATTCGAACCTACAAGGTTTGCAATGCTGTGCAGATCTCTCACCACTGCTAGAGCAGATCTCTTGCCATTAGACCACTGAACTCATGTGTCTTTGTTGTGCTCACCATACGAATATACTAACAAAGCCTCCTGCCAAATTAGGTCTTGTGGACTTTCTGGTCAATGAACCGTCGGCTGATCAATGGAGCGGAACAGCCAAATACAATGCTTTGTGCAATATACAAAAAACTTGGGTCTGTTTATTAGTAGTTTTTAATTGTTATCAAAATGGGTATAAAATGGGTATCTCTATAAGCAAACATTTGAGAAGGATTACAGATCTACACACTGATGTGAAAATGTTGACGAAATGATTGGTAGTTATTGAGATATGATTTTCTAATTTATTCAACTTCCGGGTTGAACCAATAATCGGGGTCAAATGGGGTCACATTTTTGTAACAAAAGTTGAATGTTGAATGCCCTTTTCGAGGATGTATAGATTCTAACAAATTCGTTGAGGCGTTTTAAGTTATTTTGAAATATTAAACTTTGAATTAGTGTATACAATGACGTCGTCATAACATTACTAAGTTTCAATTTCATATGAGCTTCGGAAGAGGCTTTTGTCAGGGGACAATGGACGCTGAGAAGAAGATTTGTTAAGCAAACAAACATAACACTACACTAGACTTAACAAAAACAAGGTGTTCAGAATGTCGTTAAATTGTTGGTCGTAACACATCCCAGGTGAATACATGTAAGCTTCATTTTACCTTTGTGAAGTACGTAAAGCCCTTTCATATGATGTATAGATTGTAAAAAAAAATAGCTTATTTTGTTGAATAATATGAACTTATGAAATATTGACGACTGTGGAAGAGACTAATTAGCCGAAAGGGAAAGGTATGTTGAAAACGCCTCGAACACAGACTATACATGTACATACAACTACATTAAGAAGGATTAACACATACCTTGGACGGTTTTAAGTCTCTGATTGGTCAAAACCCGGTCACGTGTGAGAGTGTTAACGGTGGTATAAAGACCGGCTGTGCCGCACCATAATGTAGCCCGAGCCCTAAATGTAGCCCGGACCTAAATGTAGCCCCAAACATGCCCTAAATGTAGCCCGGACCTAAATGTAGCCCCAAACATGTACCTAAATGTAGCCAAGACCTAAATGTAGCCCGAAACATGTACCTTATTTACCTAAATGTAGCCCCAAACATGTACCTAAACGAAGCCCGGACCTAAATGTAGCCCCAAACATGTACCTAAATGTAGCCCGGACCTAAATGTAGCCCGCAACATGTACCTTATTTACCTAAATGTAGTCCCAAACATGTACCTTAATGTAGCCCGGACCTAAATGTAGCCCGAAACATGTACCTTATTTACCTAGATGTAGCCCGGACCTAAATGAACTTAGCCAGATGACACTACTGCTTATGGTGTTCTAAAAAAGACACTTCGCGTCGCCGTCGCCGTCGCAGTCGCCTTCGCCATCGACATCGCCATCGCCGTCGCCGTCGCAGTTGTCGTCGCCGTCGCCGTCGCCGTCGCCGTCGCCGTCGCCTCCGACTCTTTAGGGCGCTGTTTCACTATCATGCACAGAGCTGATGTTTAAAGATGTAAGGGGGCAGAGGGCTGCGACGGCGACGGCGACGCATAAGTCGTCTTTGGAACACCATAACAGCTAGATATCCGTCTGTGGATGTTCAATCTATGGTCGTCTGGGGACAAGTCCATTGCGTTCTTTCCATTGTCCGACACCGCTCCCCCCCATACAAACACACACACCCTATCAAACACCACAAACATTCCGGATGCTGCGGTCTCAGGACTCGTTTCGGTTTAGGTAGTAAGGCAGATGACTCCTGGTGTCAAGTGTATTCAGCGGGAGTTTGTTCAGTCCCAAACTGCACTATCAACTCTGAAATAATTATGGTGAGTTAATATGTATTAGTCGTTGCTCTTTTGTCTATAATTATATTCAAATGTTAAGACTTGCGAGTTAGGTATTGCCTTAAAATCCTTTTCGTTTTGTCATTTTCTGTTGTCCCGTTTTTTTTTTTTTTTTTTAACTATTATTACTTTTTTTATTACGAGACCCCACATAAACCCGCCATGTAAACAGCTGTTGCTTTTATCTGCACTGCGAATAGTTTTTATTTAAACACTTTAATAGACCGATTGCATTACCAATGTTTTCATGTGATCACGTGACCTATAGTGGGTGTTGAAAAACACAGCTACACAGTAAAGACATGGGAAGACTCGTACCGATAGACCATAATTGGCTGTATTTTCGCTAAATAACCCTAAACTTAAAACGAAGCCCTTTTTGTAAATTTAAATGCTGTGATATTGATTTAAATCACATTTGCTGTTTGATATTTCCAGTAATCTACTACAAAATGCTCACGCGCCGTTTGCGTTGTGCACAGCGTCAAGTCGGGCTGCCATAAGGGAGATTACGAAGTTGATCCGACTCATAGTTGACAGCTACCCCTTCCAATCAAATAGTTTGCGGGTGAAAAATAAGGGATTTGCAGCTCCTTAATTACATATTTATGAAAATATTGACAGCAAAATCATTACAATTATGGCAATGTAAAACCCCACTTTCCGTTCACAATCACATGACATCGTGTGAACATTCTCGTGGAATTTCTCGTATTTGGTGTAACTGTGTTTACCCATTACTGGCATTGTTCAGTCACCGGTAAGGTTTCATGTTACAAATCCCGGAAACTCTCCAGTGATTTCGAGAATGGAGTCTTATTGAACAACAAATTGCAACAGCAATCAAGTCTTTTTAACGCACGTTTTATGTCATGTTTGTTTACATAATAATAATAATACCCACAACAGGTCACGTGACGCACTGAGCGCAATCGGTCTATTGAGTCCAGTTTATTATGCATGTTTTTCATTTGAAACGAGTCAAACAACTCGCCCTTACACTCATTGTAGCAATCATAGTGTATAAGGGGAGAAGCGAATCATACATAACTAATAGCTGTGTATCCGACCATCAGATGAGACAAGTGTGATTTTTTTTGTATATTATTAGATAAGTGCATCTTTATGCAGAGTTTTACTATAGATGAGCATGCGCCGTTTGTATGATGGTGCGGGTAGGAAACGAAAATGGGTAGAGAATGCAGAGGTTGATGAGGAAAACGCATGTTTTTGGTGTGGTCCCTGGTAGTAAACAATCCCTTGGTTGCTTGGACGTTGCTTTTGGAGCTGTCAATACGGTGGTTAAAACTACACTTACTATCTTTGATGTTTTTATATATCTCCACGGAAGAAAGGGAGTGTGGGTTTATTAGAGATCGATCATTGGTGGTGGTTTGCAATCTTTTAAACACACGACAACTGACAGACCATTCAACAACATGGTGTGTGTAGGGACGTGTAGCCCTTGTGCAATCAGACTATAAAGACGAGACTGTAGTGTGACAAGAAAAACACAATTTTTTAGAATAATAAGCATCGTAAAGAGTGTTTGTAGGAGGACACGCACAAACAAAAATAAAGTAATACCGGAACGCACTGAAACTATTTCCCTTGTTGATGGAGAATCATGTAGATTAAAGCTTTAAAGAACGTATGAGGCATGTTATCGGTATGGTCTCTGGTAGTAAAAGTTTTCAAGGACTGTTAATTGATGTTTTTGGGTGGGAGACAGATGTCTCTGTGTTCAAACACTGAGTCAATGATTACAGCAGAACTAATTTATGATGTGTTTATGAAACTCTATGAAGACAAGGGAGGTACAAAGGGAGGAGGGGCGGTAAAAGGAAGGGGTTTCTGGGGAAAGGGTAGTTGGAACATATAGGTCGGGGAGAGACATTGAGGGTGGGGGTGTTTATAGTAGCGGTATTGAACAATAAAAAACAACCCAATGGGCTTGTGCTCAAGAAACGGTTGAAGTACAAATTCCACATAATTCCTATACGACGAATATCTAGCAGTAGGTTTAATTGTGTTTAAGAAAAACATCTATATGAAAAAAGCGTTTATATCCGAAACGAGAACATACATGGTTCATTCGGTGTTTGTGAACAAAGCTGTTCCGTGGTCTTTTGCTAGATTATGTGCTAAAATTACCAATGAGTCTTTAACTGAAAAAAAGGTTTGACAAATGTGGAAAGTGTCTTGAGTTATGGTTCCATTTCAGGTTGACCAGGGAGTAGAGGTCAACTTGAGGTCACGGTTTTTCAAAATTTGTCTCCAACCCCCCCCCCCCCCCCAAGAGACCAAACTACAAACAGTTTAAAAATCGGCCGTGTAGTTCTTGAGAAATGATGCTGTGATGCTGCAAAGATTTCCTAATTTGATATGCAAATGAGGATCACGTGGTTAATTATCAACAAAAATTAAATAAAAATACGATAGGAACAAGCTTACGTCCTAAGTTTCCACTTGATATTGTTATACGTGTTTAAAAACACATCATTTTGTAGGATACTTCTTTCCTACTCCTGCCGACAAGAGGCGTTCTAATGAGACATTTCAATTGCACGATTTCTGTACCATAGGTGTCTGTATCTGTATCTGTATTAGTATGTGCACGTCGCAGAGACTAAACTGGCATTAAATGTCAAGAAATAACTTCCCCTCATATTCTTTTTCATTCAGTAAATTTCGCCATGCTTGGCCTGTGGTTTTAGTCAAAGAGAGACCGGTTTTTAGCTGGACTTTCTTGGCTAAATGCCGCAGGCTTTGCCTTGTCGAGGTTTTCATCTTGGTTTTTGTTTGCATTTCCTTTTTTTGATTTTTTTAAATGGTATTTACATTATTATATAGGCCCCCTATAGAACGGGGCCCAGTTTTAATGCCAATATGCTTCAACCAAACTCTGCCCACAAAACCACCATGTTCCGCTTATTGTGCAAGCACTGAAAAATCTTTGCAAGCTTCGAATCAAATATAACATACGATGAGTTTCCCCGCAAACCAGCAAAAATCTCCCTGCTAAGCTGTGAAATATGCTTTATGTAAGCGCATAATATCTGCACTTTTAAAGTGTCATTTATTTACCTACGCAGTGAAGCAGAGTAATGTTTTAACTTTTACTTGTTTGAAGTGTAGGCCTTACCAAACCTACTTACAGAGCAACATTTCATGGTTTTAAAAAAACCACATAACTCAGCGCTTACGATCACCATTTTCCGCTTTAAGTGAAAGCGCGGAAAATGATGTGCGAGCTTGGAAGCACACATTTCACTTGACTTAAGCGCATTATTCACCACAGCTGTCAAGCACTGAATATTTGCTTCCAGAGCAGAGCATGACATTGGGCCCTTTCGCACAAGAATTTTCATGAAGCAAGTTCCCATCATGATAGACCTGGGTGACTAGTGAAATTTACGACACTTGTCGAGATAATTTTTGGATCCTCAAGATTTTTTGCCGCAATGTGCCGCAAGCGCAATATTAACTAGACATTAAGAGTCAGTTTAGGTAAATAATTGACATAGTTGCACACGGTCAAAAACATTTTTTTTTTTATACTTTGTGGGTGGAAGGGCCTTGGGGTGCAAGTAAACAAACTTGCATTTTCAATTCCATATATAGCCCGTTGCCATGGTTACGGCTCATTTTGTTTTTTGGCCATTTTAGGCCGATTTTGGGGTCTGAAAAACTAGATTTTAGCTCATATTTACAACTCCACCCCACCAAAATTCAAAATTATTTCAAAAAACCTTTTATATCACTACAAAGTATCATCCTTGGCCTTCCTTGAGAAAAAAAATATTGCTTTAAATATCACCCTTGTGCTATTTTTGCATCATGCATTATAGTATGTTTTTAGAACTTGCAAAATCGACATTTTTACCCTATTTTTGGACCCCAAAATGTCAACTTGCCAGGGGTCTCAGAAAATTCTCCTTTCGGCTGTGATTAGGGCAAACATTGGTCTTTCCATATCTGGTGTCAAAAACTTGGGCAATTGTATCCTGTTGTGACAGTACTGCCTCAAAACTAGACTTTTTTCCCAAAAACGTGAAAAATGCCTTTTTAAGGGTCTTTTCACATAGTATCGATAAACGTGTCCACGGTAAAAAAAAAGAACATTTTTGTTATACTTTGTGGATGGTAGGGACCTGGGGTCCAAATAAACAGCGTTTACATTTCAAATAATAATATAACACGTTGCCATGGTAACAGTTTATTTGTTTTTAGGCCACTTTAGGCCGATTTGGGGGTCTGAAAAACTGTGTTTTAGTTAATATTTACAACTCCACCCCACCCCACCAAAAAACAAGCATATGTATGAAACCTTTTCCATCACTATAAGATCGTGCATTATAGTATGTTTTTAGAACTTGCAAAATCAACATTTTTACCATATTTTTTGCACTCAAATTTTCATATTTGCAGGGGTCTCAGAATACTTTCCTTTCGGTTTTGATCAGGGCCAAAACTTGTCTTGTTATTTCTTTTAAGAAAAACCCGGGCAATTGCATCCTGATGCAACAGAACTGTTTCAAAAATAAACCCTTTTCCCCGAAAACATAGAGAAATGCATTTTAAAATATTTGCTTCATTTTGAATTTATAACATTAAGAAGTTAGTAATAATTCCATCAATCTGGCAGCTTTTCATAAGCACTCTGTAGGCTTAGTGCATTACCAAACATTGATCAGGACTTGTTAATGACCTAAATCTTAGAATTCGCCCCGGCCCCACCCCGGCCTTGGCCCAATCATATTTCTTGACATTGCATAAAAAAAGTTTTGTGAACAGCGCCTCTTTTTTGAAAGTCACATTTTTTAATTTCCCTTGCACATCAAGAAAGTTTGTACTGTCTTAATTTATTATTGGTCCTCAGAATATTTCCCCTTTGGTTGTGATTGGGCTATCATTATGGTTTGCATGTCTGCTGGGGAGAAACACTTTGGTTTATTGTATTCTATTGTGACACTTCTGCCTCAAACATGGTAATTTTTCCAAAAACAATAAAAATGCATTTTGAAGTTATTCCTTAGTTTGAATTGATAAAAAACAAAAACGAGCATGCTTGTTAAAAAAATATAGCACTGTTTCCATGTTCTTTAAGTAACATATAAAAAGTTTATAACCATGCTTTGCCACTGAGAGTTCTTGTTTTGTCATGACTACTTTACCTAGTTGTACAGGTATGATTCACATTGCAAGAAGAGAAGTAGTGCGATGAGCACTCTTTACTATTCTTGTGTATACATTTGTACATGGCCTTTTAACAGTCTTCTTGGTCCCCTGCTCGCTACCAAACTAAACATTTTCATCCCTATCAGAACAAAGAGGCTCTAAAAGTGAGCAAGTACTGTGTCCAAATTCAACTGCTTTGGCCTTCTGTAAGCAGTTCCCCCAACCATGGTGGGGTTCCTTTCAGTTGTACTGTTGCAAACAATAAAAGAGTTCAGCAGGTAATGTTTGACAATGTTTTTTGTTGATCGTTCTCAGAGACATATATGCTAATTATGAACTAGTAAGATAGTGAATGGAAAAAATAATCAAACTAGCCCGAATAAACTTTTGTCACTGCAAATGCATCTTACTTATTTATGTTGAGCAGGTGCAAGTATTTACAACTTCTATCCGTGTTGTTTCATTAAAGGAACACACGTTGCCTTGGATCGGTCGAGTTGGTCTTTGAAAAGTGTTTGTAAACGTTTATTACAAAATGCATATGATTAGAAAGATATTTTAAAAGTAGAATATAATGATCCAGACAAGTATCACTCAAAAACATCTTTCTAGCCATGCATTTTATAACAAGCGGTTACAAACGCATTTCAAAGACCAACTTGACCGATCCCTGGCAACGTGTTCCTTTTAAATGATCTCTTACGCTCGTCATGCAAATCGTTAGTATCATTGTTTTTAATAAGATCTTGGCAATTTTTTCCAACACTTTTAAGCAGGCTTTTTAATTTCCCACATTTGTGTTGGACATGATTGGATGCTCCAAACCATCTGCCTCAAGCACAGAAACTACATTGTTTATGATCAGTATCTCTATGAAAAGTTTTACATTTGGTAGCAGGCAGGGACCAAGGTGAGTAGGCCCTGTATTAAAGACAACCTGTAAAAAATGCTCATCGCACTCTACTTGCAATGGGAATCATACCTGTACAATAGGTAAAGTAGCCAAATCAAGAACTCTCAGTTTCAAAGCATTGGTTATGGTTTGGTTGGATACCATTATATACAAACTTTGTATTCATTACTCAAAGGGCATGGAAACAGTGCCAGATTTTTAACAAGCATGCATTGCTTTTGGAAAAATTACTATACTTAAGGCATGATCAGTCACAACAGGATACAATAAACACAGTGTTTCTACCCAGAAGACATGAAAATACCAATAACAACCGAAAGGGAACACTTTCACAAAAAGAGGCGCTATTCACAAAACATTGTTTTATGCAATGTCAAGAAATATGATTGGGGCTGGGCCTGGCAAGATCTAAAGTTAAGGTCATCAATCGTTCCTGATCAATGTTGGGTAATCCACTAAGCCTATAGAGTGCTTAGGAAAAGCTGCAAGGTTGATAGAACTATTACTTTTAAATGTTCGAAATTCAGTATGAAGAAAAAAACAATTCAAAATGTATTTTTCTGTTTGGGGAAAAAAAGTCTATTTTTGAGACAGTACTGTTAACATCAGGACACACTTGCCCAAGTTTTTCTACCAGAAAAAAAGACAAATTTTGGACCTGATCAAAACCGAAAGGAAAATACTCTGAGACCCTTGAAAAAAATGACATTTTGAGGGCCAAAATATGGTAAAAATGTTGATTTTGCAAGTTCTAAAAACATATTCTAATGCAAGTTCTAAAAATAGCAAAAGGGTGAATTTTATAGCAATATTTTCTTGTCCCAAGTAAAGCCAAGGATGATACTTTGTAGTGATGGAAAAGGTTTTATGAAATATTTTTGATTTTGGTGGGGTGGAGTTGTAAATATTAACTAAAAAACAGTTTTTTCAGACCCCCAAATCGGCCTAAAGTGGTCTAAAAACAACTAAACTGTTACCATGGCAACGTGTTATATTATGATTTGAAATGTAAATGCTGTTTATTTGGACCCCAGGTCCCTACCATCCACAAAGTATAACAAAAATGTTCCTTATTTTTTACCGTAGACACGTATGTCGATATATGTGAAAAGACCCTTAAAATGGCATTTTTCACGTTTTGGGGAAAAAAGTCTAGATTTGAGGCAGTACTGTCACAACAGGATACAATTGCCCAAGTTTTTGACACCAGATATGGAAAGACTAATTTTTGCCCTAATCACAGCCGAAAGGAGAATTTTCTGAGACCCCTGGCAAATTGACATTTTGGGGTCCAAAAATAGGGTAAAAATGTCGATTTTGCAAGTTCTAAAAACATACTGTAATGCATGATGCAAAAATAGCACAAGGGTGATATTTAAAGCAATATATTTTTTTTTCAAGGAAGGCCAAGGATGATACTTTGTAGTGATATAAAAGGTTTTTTGAAAAAATTTTGCATTTTGGTGGGGTGGAGTTGTAAATATGAGCTAAAAACCAGTTTGTCAGACCTCAAAATCGGCCTAAAATGGCCAAAAAACAAAATAAGCTGTAACCATGGCAACGGGCTATATATGAAATTAAAAATGCAATTTTGTTTACTTGCACCCCAAGGCCCTCCCACCCACAAAGTATAAAAAAAAATCATTTTTTGACCGTGAGCAACTATGTCAATTATTTACCTGAACTGACTCTTAAGTGTTTGTGAACAAACATGAAAGTGTTCCGTGTTGTTTTGCTGGGATTATGTGCTTCATTGCCCAAGGACCCAATAACTGGAAAAAGGTTAAACCGTTAATAGAGGTAAACCTGGGGTCACGCCTTTTTTTAAAGTTTAATTTTAATGCCAAAAAAGTCTACAAATGAAAAAAATAAATGAAAATCTGTTGTATATATCTTTAGATATGGTCCTACTTCCGGTTTGTGGAGGTCAACGTGAGGTCACGGTTTTTCACAATATGTTATGCCAAAGGAATTTATAATTGAAAAGAGTTTGAAAATCTGTGGTAAATTTCTGGATATATTGTCCCACTTCCGGTTGACCCGGAAGTAGAGGTCAACTTGAGGTCACGGTTTTTCACAAACTAATATGTTATGCCTAAGGAGTTTATAATTGAAAAGTGTTTGAAAACTATTGTATAGTTCTTGAGATTTGTTTCCACTTCCGGTTGACCCGGAAGTAGAGGTCAACTTGAGGTCACGGTTTTTCACAAGTTAATATGTTATGCCTAAGGAGTTTATAACTGAAAAGTGTTTGAAACATGTTGTATAGTTCTTGAGATATGGTCCCACTTCCGGTTGACCGGGAAGTAGAGGACAACTTGAGGTCACGGTTTTTCACAAGTAAATATGTTATGCCTAAGGAGCTTAGTATTGAAAAGAGTTTGGAAATCTGTTGTATAGTTCTTGAGATATGGTCCAACTTCCGGTTGACCCGGAAATATGGGTCAACTTGAGGTCACTGTTTTTCAAAATTAACTTCCATCCCCCAAGGAGTCTGTAACTACAAACAGTCTAAAAATCGGCCTTATACTTGAGATATGGTCCGGGCTACATTTAGGTACATGTTTGGGGCTTCATTTAGGTCCGGGCTACATTTAGGGCATGTTTGGGCCTACATTTAGGTCCGGGCTACATTTAGGGCTCGGGCTACATTATGGTGCCACACAACCGGCTTTGGAAAATAGCGAATAAGTGGCCCCTAACTCAGCATACATTGTGTAAACCTTGCGCGTTGCACTGTATCGCATGCTTATTTATATTTAGGTCCGGGCTACATTTAGGTACATGTTTGGGGCTACATTTAGGTCCGGGCTACATTGAGGTACATGTTTGGGGCTACATTTAGGTCCGGGCTACATTTAGGTACATGTTTGAGGCTACATTTAGGTCCTGGCTACATTTAGGTACATGTTTGGGGCTTCATTTAGGTCCGGGCTACATTTAGGGCATGTTTGGGCCTACATTTAGGTCCGGGCTACATTTAGGGCTCGGGCTACATTATGGTGCCACACAACCGGCTTTGGAAAATAGCGAATAAGTGGCCCCTAACTCAGCATACATTGTGTAAACCTTGCGCGTTGCACTGTATCGCATGCTTATTTATATCCATGTTAGTTTCGTTGCAACTTCGCGCACTTGCGCGTACGCCCGCTGAAAATGTAGAAATGTTGAGTGCGCGCGTGTAACAGGTGCGCTTATAAATTGACGCTGAGCTCATGCGCGCGTTTTAATGGACAATTTTGACAATTTTAGCCGTTTAATTTAGCCGGTTGGTGGCTGGCGGTGTTAACGGTATCCCTCGCCTCCGGCTCGGTCCGTTAACAGCGCCAGCCACCAACCCGGTCATTACCACGAAGTGAAGACAGGGTTTTTGCATTGTTATACCCTAAATAGCTACCTACACCCTGTTGTGGAGCGTGACTCGTCACCGCAGCACTAGCCCTGGCGGCCTTACACTTTCGTTTTGTACTACAGTGACGTCCAAGACATCAGGGTACATTTCTGGGGCGGAAATTTTTTACAGCTTCATAACTCAAATCTTACCTGCAAGAAAGCACCAATTTCAACAGATTCACATTCCATGGCAGCATATGTTTTTCTGCGGTGGGTTTTGATCGTCATATATTCTTCACAAATCCGTCATTTTCATGAAATAATGCAGCTCCCAACGTTAACGAATTCCCATTTTTGTTCGAACTCTCACAGTCTGCCGTGTGTACGCAAGACGCACGACGCGCAAATTTTGAATTGTGTTGTTAACGCTGTGCAGTCAAGCTACGGTGACCAAAAATTTATGCGTCTAAGCTTGCATAGTGCGTCTTGCACGCGAATGTATACGCGTACGCACGACAACAGACAACACTGTGAGAAAACGATCGAAACGGGATTTTTTTTTACGTTGGAAGCTGCATTATTTCACGAAAATGACAGATTTGTTAGGAAAATATGAGGACCAAAACCCACCGCAGAAAAATGTATGCCGCCATGGAATGTGAATCTGTTGAAATTAGTGGCTTGTTGCAGGTAAGATTTAAGTTATGAAGCTGTGAAATTTTTCCGGCCCAGAAACGGGCCTCATTAGTTAGGACTCTGTTCCAGTGTACAGAAAAAGAGTCCTATATAGGGCTACCGCAGCACTACGTGTTGCACGTGTAAACTCGTTATGCACGACCAATGTGGAAGGTACGTTGTTCTCTAAACATGATTTTTTTTTAATTTTCAACTATCGATTTGAACCGGAAGACGAAGTCAAAATGGAGTCATGTCTGTGAGAAGTTTACGGAGTTTTTAACAACCTTTCTGATGATGATATACGAATTGTAGTCAAAAGGTATGGACGTAGATAAGCCCAAAAATGAACTGTTGAAGAAGAAATACAATTGCAAACTTTGACTTTCTAGTACGAACAAAAGGGGTCATACGATTTTAACGGTTACTTTTCAAATGTAGCACCAATCTTGATCTATCAGATGTCCGAACATGAATATAAAAGCTGTAAAAAAGACTTTATACATCAACTAGCAAATGGTCACGTTTTCAACGTAAAACCCCAGTTGATGACTAAAAGGGTTTCCTCTTCTAATGAAAATCTCACTATGTGTGAAGTTTCAAGTTCATACGAGCTTGGGAAAGGTGCTTTTGCTAGCGGACGAAGAGAATAACTAAACTTAAGTTTGTGTCGTAACAAAAACTAGGTGTTCGTATAGTCGATACATTTCTGGTCGTAACACATCCCAGTTCAGTTTGAATACATGTAAGCTTCATTTCACCTTGACCAAGCCTAAATTGTAATACTTAGTATATACATCATGAACCTGCACCTTTATGGTGACGTCATGAGACGCTTGATGACGTCATCGTAACAAAAACAAGGTGTTCGAAATGTCGATAAGTTTCTGGTCGTAACACATCCCAGTTTTAATACATGTAAGCTTCACTTCACCTTGACCAAGCCTGAATTGTATTACTTAGCATATAGATCATATAGATCATGAATCATCAAGGTGACGTCATTAACCCTTGATGACGTCATCGTGGTGTGAACAATTTTTTTTCGGAAGTAACAAATCCCAGCTTGGATATATGCACAGCTTGATTACCAATGTTGCATTTTATAAGCAACTCCGATTAAGACATGTCAAAAGTTCAAGAAAAGGTCACCAACATATCCATTTTTGAAGTTAAGCTCTTTCATATTATGATGTATAAATTTTTAAAGATGAAATTGATAGATATTGACATGAAATAAATGTCTCTTAAAATGCCCCCCCCCTCCCCACACACACACATATGTTCGACTGTAGAAGAGACTTACAAACCGAAAGGGAAATGTATGTCGAGAACGCCTTGATCACAGACAATACGAAGCCACATGTAAGTACTGACCGGGCCCGACTTTGCTTAACCTCAGTTATCGGACCAGAACCGGTACCTTCAACGTAGTATGGTCGTAGTTCTTGATAAATTTCAACTTCCGATTTTAACCGGAAAGAAGAAGCGTGTGAAAGACGTATTATACCAAGATAGAAAATCAGGGAAATACGTCTTACCAAAATAGAATATCAGGGAAACACGTTTTCCCAGAATAAGATATCGGAGAAAGACGTCTGACCAGGATAGTATCAGGAAATAAGTCTTACCAAGAAAGAATATCAGGGGAAAACGTTTTCCCGCGAGTTCGATGTTCGATCGAGGCAAAGTCTGCCTCGATTGACGTCACAAAAAGGGTAGGCGGAGTCACCCCCACACAACTTTATTTGTTTGTTTAAACATATAAATCGTTAAAAACAACCACTCCAAAAAATATTTTATTGTTCAGAAACATAATGATACTCTTATGTTTGAAAAGAAAATATATTGCCAGGTGGCTTTAAGGTTCATGCTAAATACCATAAACAGCGGGGGGGGGGGGGGGGAGGGGAAACAAAGTTATGAAATTAAATCAGAGTGGGAAGCGGCACTTATGGTAACATAAAGTAGCCCTTTAACACAGTTTGCTAAAATGTCCGACCACTGGTTCCAAATAAAAAGCGCTCTGACGTCATTTTGTTTTTGATCAATCACGCTGAGAATCCGAAAGGACGGTGATGTCTTTTGGGCGTGGTCTGAGCCAGTACTGTACAAACTTTTGCGGCGTAATTGTTATAAAAGGTGTACACGTACCACTAAAATCATCAAATTCAGCATTTATCTCGGAGAGCAAGACAGCTTACACAAGGTAAGTTATTATTATAGGCATATGAAACACTGGTTGAATGATTGAACAGTTTAAAGTAGGCCATCATAAATATAGGTTTTCTCGGTCAAATTCGGCAAATGAGCAGCCAATTTCATTTTCAGGCGCTCGAATTAAAGCTATTTTGCCTCACCGGTTTTTACTGCGCTTCAAATTCAGAATTCGGTCATTCAATTTCGTTTTGAGGCATTCACGTTCCTAGCACTCATTCTTTTTCATGACACACAATCATCATTCAATTTAGCAAAGCTGGTTCGACTAGAGATTTTGCTGATTTAATCATTTTCAATTTCGTAAAGAGGCAATCAATTTCGCTCACCGAGAATTCAAACAAGTACGACTAAAGAAATACGAATAAATAGATAAACTGTATAAGGCAAACCGTTTCGTACCATCACATGTTCAAGATGGAATGCTTCCTTCAAAAAGGCGAAGTCGAGCTGAAGAATCGATCTTTCAATAAATGAAAATTTGTTTCCAGTAGACTTTACATTGGGCCCAATAAGGGTTGTTTTATTTTTTTATTTCTTTATCTTTGGGGGAGACCTTCAATGGTTAACTGACCAAGACCTGACATTTGAATGTGTTTGAATGTTGTTTTTTGTTTTTGTTTTTTAATGTGTTTCCAGTTGTTGTTTTTTGTAAATATTCACCAACTATCTGTTGGCGTGCCAAACATCTTGGCATTTATGTTCAGGAGTGCCAAAACATTAACCGCATGCCTTTAACATTCGTATAAGGAAACAAAAAGTTAACCAAGCGTTTTTAAGACTGCACAACTATCAGAATTTACTGCCTCAAACTGAAATTGAATGACTAAACACACGCCTCAAAAACACTCCTGCTAATTTGAATGCAGCTTCGGTGAGTTGTTAAATTGAATGATTAATTTGTTAAATCGACGGACGTAAAAGTAGATTTGACTTGTTTTAAAATGAAATAGAATGACCCTTTTTTAGTAACATTCGATTTCGTGCGAAATAGAATAGGCTGGTGGTTAAATTGGCTGCTCATTTTCCGAAATTTACCGAGAACACCTATACAAAAGACTTTTAATCAAAGACTCAGGCCGGTGTTTACTGTACCTGCACCCCCAATAAATACGTTAGGGTTTGGGTACTTTTTGTACGACACAAACACAAACATCCACAGAGATTTACATTCAACTTACGCTTTATAAAACTGATGGCAGAACGTTTCCCTTGTTTAGGTGTTCCCGGCCAATTTCAGCAAAAAGTCATGCAATTTCATTGACATGCATTCAAATTCACGAAGTTTCCCGTAATCCTCTCAAACTAGGGTTTCTTTTTAGCTCTTAATGCATTCAATTTCGTTTTCGTGCACACATGATCTGCAATTTTCTCGTTCAGATTCGCTTCAGTGATTCTATTTCATTTTTTAGGTATTCAAGACTACACTTTGACCATAATTAAGTTGAATTTCTACCACCTATTTACAATTGATGCATTCGAACTAAGACTCACCGAAGCAAACATGATTTTGCTGCTAGTTTGAGTTTTCTTTTTTATTTATGTGCAACGAATTTCAGAGAGAATTAGCAGGGCTGGGGTAAGGACATGAAAAAGTAACAGGGACTATGACGATATGGGATATGGGAAACTGAACTGGGAAAAATCAAACCGTAAAAACAGGGATAGAGCCACTATAAGTGGGACCCGCGCAAAACTGGAAAACATGAGTTATGGGCAAACACTGACATGCAAAGAACAATGCCAACGCACCGGACCGCGGGGAAGGGAGGCAGGAGGCGCGGGATTATGGAACGGGGAAAGGGAAGGAACACACGATGGAACAGGGAGTGGAGGAAGGGCAAAATAATTTATGGGAAAATAAACGGGCTGGGAATATATATAGGGAAAGGGAAAACAAAGGGACTTGAAAACGGTACAGGACCGGAAAATAATAAACTGCTCGGGAACAATAGGAATCAAACGGTTCGTCGTTACTCAGAGTGTCCCTCCACTTACCCCTCCCCCTTTTCACCACGCTACTTGCAGAATTAAATACGCAATGATGTCTAGCGGTTGTCGCAACGGGGTATAACGGGACAAGTGGCAAGGGAAGCACAATGCAAACACACGGGATTGCGGGGGAACGAAGGCAAACGGAGGCGCGGGTTATATGGCCTGGGACGGGAGAGGGAAGGGGCTCAAGGGGACAGGGGACGGTGGAAGGGGCCGGGATACAATAGGCCTACGGGAAAGGGAAAAAAGACTTATAAACAATACGGGATATGAAAGTAATAAACTGAACGTGAAAAAAAAAAAAAAAATCCGAAACGGGACTGGGAAAGAACCACTAGCAGGACCTGCGCGGCTGGATGGGAGGTCAACAAATAAGGAGAAACGGCAAAAATAAAAAAAAAGTCAGCAAGTGTCCCGTGCACAACGCTACATTTGCGGCATTTTTAACATTATTGATTCAGAAATTCAAAATAGTTATCTAATAAACGAAAAGCCAAACAAATAACAACAACAAGGAATCAGCTGTAATCTTGCGCTTGGTTCATTGTGAACCAGTAACAATGTAGTAACTTAACTTCATAGTAATAATGTTACTCTCAATTTAAGTTATTACAATAACAATCGACTTTTTTTACGAAATTGATTGAGCGAAATGTTTCAGAATAAAAACAACAAGTTTGAACACAAATTCAGAAATTCATAAAATATAAAGTCTTCCGTCTGAACTACTAAATGAGTTGAACATAAATAACGGGTTATTCCATGTCAGACCAACGCACTTTTTTACCTCAATAGAAATTGTTTGTAGTTTCCTAGTGAGCAATTATGCACACAATTTTTTGCCCGATCCGACTTTCCATGTTGTCAGGGCATAAACTGCTAAAATGTATAGATTTTAAAGTAAAGTAAAGTATTTTTGGTAAACATTGTGTCATAACATGTTAATTTTCATCACATAATATCTCCAAATTTAAAATCAAAGTAACGAGAATTGCATCACCAAACCAAATCTTTTATGATTTTTGTTTTCGTTGAAAGTCGATAACCGTGACCTTAAATATGTTATCGTAACCTTTGACCTAATGTTTTTGTATTCAAAAATAAAAAAAATTACTTCAAAATGTACAACTTCATGAATATTTCTGTACAGTTCGTAGGTTAAAAAATAGTCAATATATAAACTACCATTCTTAAATACCTCAGACAGTTTCGCTATTCCTATTGGTGGAGAGCACGTCACTTGGGTGTGTATAAACCCTTTTTTTTTTACCAGTAAAAAAGTGTTGAAACATGGGCCTCACACGCGAGCTTGCACCTGTGCTTATAAGACAGTTTCTTCATTCATATTGGTCGAGAGCATTGATCTCCATTATACTGACTGGATAGGACATCGCGTCTAAACGCAGGCCGCGCGCGTATTTTTTCAAACGGGTGAAGACCGTTCGTCACACGAAATGCGCTGTACACTTTTAAACGGAGTTGATGCAAGCAGAGAGAAGTTTTCGTCCTTTGAATTGCCATTTGGGGATAAATACAATTGGAATCGGATCAAACAAACTAAAAATGCTGATGGTGAAGTCGTGCGCGGCTGTCAATCACTGGAGGAGGGAAAACTGAGTCGGCAAAGGGATTGTCTTTCCATAAGTAGGTAGGCCTTTTCATTTTTTTAGCGATTCATATTATTATTATTATATCTAACGTTACAAATTTAAGCCGGAAATTTAAACTATCTTTCATAAAATAATTATTATAGGCCAAGTATTTGTTATTTTTACCGAGCAATACTATTTTTGTTTTCGCTCCGTTACAGATGGTTGTCTGGAATCGACGAGGACGGGAAGCCCGGATTTCAACAGATGTTTGTCGTAAAAAGTTTCAATTTGTTAATGGAGTCAACTCTCAATTATCACATTGTATTTTGTTTTCACCTTTCTTGTTCTTTTCCCTCGATTTTAGCAAGTAAGTAGTTCTCACCCTTGTGCCTACTCGAATTGTTTATTGTAGAAGCGACTCTTGTTTTGTCTTTATATGGTTTATTGCCATTTTCTCAATGAACTGAAAGAATAAAAAAAACATGTACCTGAATCCCAATACAGTTTCTCGGCCGAGTGTTTGTTTAGAAATTTAAATATCATTATCATAATACTAATAGGGCATTTGATAGAAACAAATGTAAAGTTAGTTTGCTTTATTGCATTTCAATCAGAAACTTTTTCATACTTCAAACTATCGATCGTCATGTTTTCCCCACATTTCTATTCTCAATTTACAACTTCAACTGACAGACTCAAACCCGACCAAGTGCACATTAATTTACCCGTTTGAAGGAATTGCGCCGCCATTGTTGGGCCGCGTGTTTATGCACGCAGCATAGCGCAATGTCCTATCCAGTCAGTGTAATGGAGATCAATGTTGAAGACCGTTCGTCACACGAAATGCGCTGTACACTTTTAAACGGAGTTGATGCAAGCAGAGAGAAGTTTTCGTCCTTTTAATTGTCATTTGGGGATAAATACAATTGGAGTCGGATCAAACAAACTAAAAATGCTGATGGTGAAGTCGTGCGCGGCTGTCAATCACTGGAGGAGGGAAAACTGAGTCGGCAAAGGGATTGTCTTTCCATAAGTAGGTAGGCCTTTGCATTTTTTTTAGCGATTCATATTATTATTATTATATATAACGTTACAAATATAAGCCGGAAATTTAAACTATCTTTCTTAAAATAATTATTATAGGCCAAGTATTTGTTATTTTTACCGAGCAATACTATTTTTGTTTTCGCTCCGTTACAGATGGTTGTCTGGAATCGACGAGGACGGGAAGCCCGGATTTCAACAGATGTTTGTCGTAAAAAGTTTCAATTTGTTAATGGAGTCAACTCTCAATTATCACATTGTATTTTGTTTTCACCTTTCTTGTTCTTTTCCCTCGATTTTAGCAAGTAAGTAGTTCTCACCCTTGTGCCTACTCGAATTGTTTATTGTAGAAGCGACTCTTGTTTTGTCTTTATATGGTTTATTGCCATTTTCTCAATGAACTGAAAGAATAAAAAAAACATGTACCTGAATCCCAATACAGTTTCTCGGCCGAGTGTTTGTTTAGAAATTTAAATATCATTATCATAATACTAATAGGGCATTTGATAGAAACAAATGTAAAGTTAGTTTGCTTTATTGCATTTCAATCAGAAACTTTTTCATACTTCAAACTATCGATCGTCATGTTTTCCCCACATTTCTATTCTCAATTTACAACTTCAACTGACAGACTCAAACCCGACCAAGTGCACATTAATTTACCCGTTTGAAGGAATTGCGCCGCCATTGTTGGGCCGCGTGTTTATGCACGCAGCATAGCGCAATGTCCTATCCAGTCAGTGTAATGGAGATCAATGTTGAAGACCGTTCGTCACACGAAATGCGCTGTACACTTTTAAACGGAGTTGCTGCAAGCAGAGAGAAGTTTTCATTCTTTTAATTGTCATTTGGGGATAAATACAATTGGAGTCGGATCAAACAAACTAAAAATGCTGATGGTGAAGTCGTGCGCGGCTGTCAATCACTGGAGGAGGGAAAACTGAGTCGGCAAAGGGATTGTCTTTCCATAAGTAGGTAGGCCTTTGCATTTTTTTTAGCGATTCATATTATTATTATTATATCTAACGTTACAAATATAAGCCGGAAATTTAAACTATCTTTCATAAAATAATTATTATAGGCCAAGTATTTGTTATTTTTACCGAGCAATACTATTTTTGTTTTCGCTCCGTTACAGATGGTTGTCTGGAATCGGCGAGGACGGGAAGCCCGGATTTCAACAGATGTTTGTCATTGCATCAATAATTAAAAGGTTCGGGAAAGCGACAAGTATATGCGAATTATGTACAGACGATACAAGTTCGTTGAGAGGATCAGTCATCTCGGAAATAGCCGACTTCGTTATTTGTGACCAAAATAAAAATATTTATTTCTGGTGGAACAGTAAACGGTTATGGGAGTTTTGCTGTTGGGATTGTTTTTCAATTAACATGATGAATAGAAGCTTCACAATAAAAAGTTTAAATTTGTTAATGGAGTCAACTCTCACTTATCACATTGTATTTTGTTTTCATCTTTCTTGTTCTTTTCCCTCGATTTTAGCGAGTATGTAGTTCTCACTTTAGTGCCTACTCGAATTGTTTATTGTAGGAGCGACTCTTGTTTTGTCTTTATATGGTTTATTGCCATTTTCTCAATGAACTGAAAGAATTAAAAAAAACATGTACCTGAATCCCAATACAGTTTCTCGGCCGAGTGTTTGTTTAGAAATTTAAATATCATTATCATAATACTAATAGGGCATTTGATAGAAACAAATGTAAAGTTAGTTTGCTTTATTGCATTTCACTCAGAAACTTTTTCATACTTCAAACTATCGATCGTCATGTTTTCCCCACATTTCTATTCTCAATTTACAACTTCAACTGACAGACTCAAACCCGACCAAGTGCACATTAATTTACCCGTTTGAAGGAATTGCGCCGCCATTGTTGGGCCGCGTGTTTATGCACGCAGCATAGCGCAATGTCCTATCCAGTCAGTGTAATGGAGATCAATGTTGAAGACCGTTCGTCACACGAAATGCGCTGTACACTTTTAAACGGAGTTGATGCAAGCAGAGAGAAGTTTTCGTCCTTTTAATTGTCATTTGGGGATAAATACAATTGGAGTCGGATCAAACAAACTAAAAATGCTGATGGTGAAGTCGTGCGCGGCTGTCAATCACTGGAGGAGGGAAAACTGAGTCGGCAAAGGGATTGTCTTTCCATAAGTAGGTAGGCCTTTGCATTTTTTTTAGCGATTCATATTATTATTATTATATATAACGTTACAAATATAAGCCGGAAATTTAAACTATCTTTCTTAAAATAATTATTATAGGCCAAGTATTTGTTATTTTTACCGAGCAATACTATTTTTGTTTTCGCTCCGTTACAGATGGTTGTCTGGAATCGACGAGGACGGGAAGCCCGGATTTCAACAGATGTTCGTCATAGCATCAATAATTAAAAGGTTCGGGAAAGCGACAAGTATATGCGAATTATGTACAGACGATACAAGTTCGTTGAGAGGATCAGTCATCTCGGAAATAGCCGACTTCGTTATTTGTGACCAAAATAAAAATATTTATTTATGGTGGAACAGTAAACGGTTATGGGAGTTTTGCTGTTGGGATTGTTTTTCAATTAACATGATGAATAGAAGCTTCACAATAAAAAGTTTAAATTTGTTAATGGAGTCAACTCTCACTTATCACATAGTATTTTGTTTTCATCTTTCTTGTTCTTTTCCCTCGATTTTAGCGAGTATGTAGTTCTCACTTTAGTGCCTACTCGAATTGTTTATTGTAGGAGCGACTCTTGTTTTGTCTTTATATGGTTTATTGCCATTTTCTCAATGAACTGAAAGAATAAAAAAAAACATGTACCTGAATCCCAATACAGTTTCTCGGCCGAGTGTTTGTTTAGAAATTTAAATATCATTATCATAATACTAATAGGGCATTTGATAGAAACAAATGTAAAGTTAGTTTGCTTTATTGCATTTCACTCAGAAACTTTTTCATACTTCAAACTATCGATCGTCATGTTTTCCCCACATTTCTATTCTCAATTTACAACTTCAACTGACAGACTCAAACCCGACCAAGTGCACATTAATTTACCCGTTTGAAGGAATTGCGCCGCCATTGTTGGGCCGCGTGTTTATGCACGCAGCATAGCGCAATGTCCTATCCAGTCAGTGTAATGGAGATCAATGTTGAAGACCGTTCGTCACACGAAATGCGCTGTACACTTTTAAACGGAGTTGATGCAAGCAGAGAGAAGTTTTCGTCCTTTTAATTGTCATTTGGGGATAAATACAATTGGAGTCGGATCAAACAAACTAAAAATGCTGATGGTGAAGTCGTGCGCGGCTGTCAATCACTGGAGGAGGGAAAACTGAGTCGGCAAAGGGATTGTCTTTCCATAAGTAGGTAGGCCTTTGCATTTTTTTTAGCGATTCATATTATTATTATTATATATAACGTTCAAATATAAGCCGGAAATTTAAACTATCTTTCTTAAAATAATTATTATAGGCCAAGTATTTGTTATTTTTACCGAGCAATACTATTTTTGTTTTCGCTCCGTTACAGATGGTTGTCTGGAATCGACGAGGACGGGAAGCCCGGATTTCAACAGATGTTCGTCATAGCATCAATAATTAAAAGGTTCGGGAAAGCGACAAGTATATGCGAATTATGTACAGACGATACAAGTTCGTTGAGAGGATCAGTCATCTCGGAAATAGCCGACTTCGTTATTTGTGACCAAAATAAAAATATTTATTTCTGGTGGAACAGTAAACGGTTATGGGAGTTTTGCTGTTGGGATTGTTTTTCAATTAACATGATGAATAGAAGCTTCACAATAAAAAGTTTAAATTTGTTAATGGAGTCAACTCTCACTTATCACATAGTATTTTGTTTTCATCTTTCTTGTTCTTTTCCCTCGATTTTAGCGAGTATGTAGTTCTCACTTTAGTGCCTACTCGAATTGTTTATTGTAGGAGCGACTCTTGTTTTGTCTTTATATGGTTTATTGCCATTTTCTCAATGAACTGAAAGAATAAAAAAAAAACATGTACCTGAATCCCAATACAGTTTCTCGGCCGAGTGTTTGTTTAGAAATTTAAATATCATTATCATAATACTAATAGGGCATTTGATAGAAACAAATGTAAAGTTAGTTTGCTTTATTGCATTTCACTCAGAAACTTTTTCATACTTCAAACTATCGATCGGCATGTTTTCCCCACATTTCTATTCTCAATTTACAACTTCAACTGACAGACTCAAACCCGACCAAGTGCACATTAATTTACCCGTTTGAAGGAATTGCGCCGCCATTGTTGGGCCGCGTGTTTATGCACGCAGCATAGCGCAATGTCCTATCCAGTCAGTATAATGGAGATCAATGGTCGAGAGCGACAGCTGGAACAGTTGTTCCATATCACGCGATACGCGCGACGCGCACAGCATTCCCTTATAAGGAGTTGTTTACCCGAGGGCCTTACCATTTCATACCTGGAGGGGTGTTGTGTTGAAAGAAATCATTGAACATTATTATAATTCTTGCATTATTTTACTTTTTGACCAAAAAGTGTTGATTTTTTTTGACCGAAAAGGTAATTATGAATGGGAATCAACGTGTGTTAAATCGGTTTTCAACTACAGTGGTTTACACCCGCCGAGGCCTGGTTCTTGATAATTTACCTCGACTTCGTCTCGGTAAAGTTATCAAGAACCAGGCCTCGTTGGGTTTAAACCACTAGTTGAAAACCTATTCACCACACATTGATCCCCTTATTTTAAATCCACAAGCAAAACCCACTATTCTGTTTTTAATATGACTGAAACTGTTCACGATTGTTTTTTTTCCATGTTGAGGGCTAATGTGGTCCACCGAATCATTCTTTAAATTATCAGCAGTGACGTACCCAGTGTTGTTTTTTCGTTGTAACGTGAGCTCGGCGATTTGTCTTGTTTTTACCACGTGGATATAACCCAAGTATTGAACGTACGTTACACCTGCCTCATTTGTCTTTTGTTTATAACTTAAAGCCATGGACACTTTCGGTAAACAGTGTTGTTCAAAGGCCCACACTTCGTGTATCACAACTTATATAAAAAAATTGCAAACCTGTGAAAATTTCGGCTCAATCGGTCATCGAAGTCGGGAGAAAATAACGGGAAAACCCACCCTTGTTTCCGCACGTTTCGCCGTGTCATGACACGTGTTTAAAATAAATCTGTAAATTACCTTTTTAGTCAGGTGGCTTAGTGAAATTACCGTTACACGGCGGACAAAAGCACCATTTTTGGCACAGGGCTTCCTAAAGGGTCTATTAAATAAATTAGCCGAGGAGCCCTCCAGAATTTTTGTTATTTTTTATGTAAATCGCTAAATTTCAAAACGGCCGCCAAAATGACAAAATATCATTTTTATTGAGTCCTGGGGGTCATACAAACCTCAAGGTGGTTGCTAAGTGACTTACAGGTAATTTGACAATATAGGAGTACAACATCTTTTTTTTTTGCTTTTTAAACATCGCAAATACTCAACTAGGGGGCGGATCTAAATATTCTGAAGACAGGGGGTTTCTGGCTACAAAGTTATCTTTCTCTGCCTGTATCCGAGCCCACAAGGTGCACGATTCGGTTACAATTGATTCATCTATGCACATACGACCTGAAAACTAATCCAAGGAGAATTGCCCATTCATCTGATTGCATTTGAGAGGCTGACAATCTGTGGCTGGAAGATCTCCTTTGTTGGGAGGCCCTGATCATTCTGCTGGAAGTTCTCCAGGATATCTCTCACATTTTCGAGAAGTCATTCTTCTTGAAGTTGCTTCAGCAGGAAGTATCTGGTCCCGAGAGCATCCATAACTAATAAAAACAACAGGTTTTCTTTGAGCCAAAAAGCTCCACCTGAATCTTTCACACTGTTCTTATGCTCATGAGCTTGATTATAGCGATCACATAGAACTAACTGAAAGGACCAAGTGCACACAAAACTTCCCCAACTCATCATTAACAGGGCAAGGAGCTCATCACTGATGCGGACAGCAGGCATCCTCCATGAGTAGTTTACACGGTTCATGACAAAGAACAGCAGTGTAAGTTCCTGCAAGACAATCAACATACAGAAAGAGGGGAGGATTCTCTCTGTGAGCCCGTGAAGATGAGAATGAGGTTTTTTGTCTAATGGGTCCAAGTATATGAAAGTAGGATTTCTCATCTGTTTCTTTTCTTCAAGCTGTGGCAGACTCTTTATCTTTGGGGCCCTCAATGAGCATGACACCCTAACTCATGGAGATGTGCACAGACAAGAGAGTGATCTTGTCGGCTTGCCTATCGAGTTTCTGTGTGGGATGCCTTCAGATACATGTCAGCCACACAAGATAATGCTTCCTCTTAGAAAAATGTCGTCCGGTCCGGCCAGAAACTTCAAGCAGAGACATCCCCAAGCTTATTCCAGAGTGCCTTTTGTGTTAGCATACCACCTACATGTAGCACATGCTTACTCTCGCAGTGAGAATCTGGTCATTTCTTCTGTACCGACTTTGCCAGGGTGAACACAGGTTGGTCGAAGTAATGTCTGGATTTGTCATTGACTAAGACATTTTACAGTTTGTCTCTCAACATCCATTGCATGCTTGATTATAGCAGGAGTGGGGACTTCTCAAATAATAGGAGAGTTTGATGTTTATTTTAATGCTCTACCGATCTAAGCACCTCTCGACTTGAAACATAACACGTATACAATCTGGCATTACTTTAAAGCCATGACACTTTCGGAACAGAAACAAAAGTTCACAGATTTACAAATACCTTACAGGGCTTACAAAGGGTAATGGTAAAAGACTTCTCTTGAAATATTATTCCATGAAATGCTTTACTTTTTGAGAAAACATTAAAACAATTATCAATTCTCGACTACGAAAATTACGGATTTACAGTAAACACATGTCATGACACGGCGAAACGTGCGAAAACAAGGTAGGGTTTTCCCGTTATTTTCTCTCGACTCCGATGACCGATTAAGCCTAATATTTTACAGGTTTGTTATTTTATATATAAGTTGTGATACATGAAGGGTGGGCCTTGGACAACACTGTTTACCGAAAGTGTCCAATGGCTTTAAAGAAATGGCTGGTATATAATAGGCTTAGTAGCTGTCGGGAAAGAGTGTGCTTTTCCTTTCCAGAAAGGTGGTATAACTGTGTACACCGGTTGTTTTTTATTAGCGTAACAATCCCCTATATATACTTCGAAAACAATGAGAACTCATTGAAAGTGTCTTTTACACTGGTCTAAAGTAGTTATACAAAAAAGGAAAAAAAAAGTGATATTCTGTTATGTAGGCCGCCATTTTGAATTTGTGCGATTTACATAAAAAGAAATTACAAATTCTGGAGGGCTCCTCGACTAGTATTGATTAATATACCCTTAGGAAGCCCTGTGGGAAAAAAGTGTGCTTTTGTCCGCCGTGTAATGGTAACCTTTATATTTTACGCTTAGCAACCTGACTATATGTAAACCCTGTAAGTTATTGGCAAATCTCTGAACTTAATTTTTTTTTCTCTGTTCCGACGTACGATATCCAACAGTTTGTATGATGCATTTCATTTTGAAGATCAAACTGATTTATTTCCAATAAGAGGTAATTTAATCCATACTTTACAAACTGTTTCTGTGTGTGGGTTTGGTCCTTAGCAAGTGGAAGGTTTATGTTGGTGTCAGTACAACTTAAACTTATATGAAAATAAGAGATTCATTGTATTTTCAATTATTTGTTTTTATTCCTTTAACAATATAGTAAAATGGCCGAGCTTTCTTACTCAGTGCTCGTCGTGTGCATGCTTGGTTTGGTGCATATCATTGCAAGTACTGATCAAGAAACATGTGACAAGGAGCTTCCCGAGTCGTAAGTTTTTCATTATTTTCTCAAGCAGTAGACCGATTGCGCTGTCAATACTAACATGTGATCATGTGATTGGTATATAAAAACACAGCTACACCAGTACAGACATAATATATGAGCAGGCGCGTACTGATTTAAATCAGATGTTGTGTTTGATAAATGCAGAATTCTACTACTTAAGAGGTGTCTTTTGAGAGTATGGTTAGATTATACGTAACTAAATTGCCGAGGTTTGAGCGAGCTCATGCGCCGTGGTTAGTGCGGTGTGCACGGCGTGAAGTCGGGCTATGCCGAAAGAGACCTCAAAGTTGTCCGACTCTTGCTGACAGCTACCCCTTCTTATTAAATAAGTTAAGGTTGAAAATAAAAGAATGCGCAGCTTTTCAAGGAGATTTGTTTTTGCTTTATAGTGGCAGTAAAATCATTACAACAAAACCACACTTTCCGTGCACAAACACAATTATGACTTCGTGTGAGCATTCTCGTAGAATTTCCTCGGTTTCTTTTTTTCAGCAACCGCTAAAGTCCCAAGATACAAACTCAAGACTATTCTTCAGTGATTTCGAGAATTAAAGCCTCTATTAAAACAAACAAACAAACGCAACAATAATCATAAGTCTTTTTAATGCACGTTGATATGCAGATGCCGTGTTTGTTGATGTGTAATACCCATCTCAGGTCACGTGACGTTCGCAGCACAACCGGTCTATTAAAGACACTGGACACTATATCAGTAATTGTCAAAGACCAGGCTTCTCACTTGATTTATCACAACATATGCAGACAAACGAACCTGTACAAATTTAAGCTCAATTGGTTCAATGAACAAACAAAAACACCCTTGTCACTCGAAGTTGTGTTCTCTCAGACGCTTGATTTTGAGACATCGAAATCTAATTCTGAGGTCTCGAAATAAAATAATACTCGTGACCGAGTAAGGTTCTATGCTAATAATTATTTTGAGTGTAATTACCAATGGCGTCGACTGCCTTTAAAAGGCCTTTTGAGCTTTGTTAGGCATTTTGTTACTCCGGCTCTAAAAACAAAATTCCCTCATTTGACCATCCATTGATTTGTAATGACCTAGCTAGCAGGGTTTAATAATGCAACAGACTAGGTTGGATTGTTTTTCTCATCCTCTGGTTATCTCGAATATCAGGAATAACTAGATCCAAACATTATAATCTGTTCCTTGATGTGTTATATTTTACCTTCTCGACAGTTGTTGTGCTGGAAAGGAAGTTCCTACAGCATCCCCACCTGAGTGGCCATCGAGCCAGAGTCCAGCAGGTGGATCTGAAGCAAACATTAATGCTACGCTCTGTGTCCTCTACAGACAAGTCAATTGTTTGGTGTGTAACCACCCGTATCAGTAAGTTTTGATATCCGTCTTTGACTGACGCACGTGATACGCAATAGTTATCAAAAGTAAAAATTCATTTTCTTTTTGTAAAACTTATAGGCCTACATGAGCATGTTTTGAGTTATTAATAACACAATGCAATTTATTTGTCATAACTGATACGTGTATATGACGTGTAATATATTTTATGTTTAAATACCGATCTTTACTGTTATCATTACTAATTCGGCCTTTCCTTGGCTTTATTGAATTATGAACATTGCACAAATTAATATACAAATATTGTCCACTCCAATGTTGGTCCAAATATGCACGATTTGTGCCCCAAATCACATAACACCAACGTTAACAAATATTTACTCAGACATTGACGTACAAAAAAAATCATATACACTAGCGCTGGCTATGGGTTGGGTCATGAGTCTGGGCTGAATAATAATGTAGAGGACGTCCGTCTTACATGCACTCTAAATAAGAAGTGTGAAAACTTGCTGAGTAAATGTGTTGGGAACGCAAGTTGAGTACCTTCTTACGCAATGTTGGGCTACGTGGCGATTTGGCTAGTACCCTCGAGAGTTGTGTCAGAAATGTTACGCATAGTTGGGTTACTGTTTAACACAGAAATTTTGTAAATTGCGACGCAACCCCTACTGCGTAAACCCTCCAAACGACTACATGTGATCACGTGACCAATAGTGGGTATAGAAAAACACAGCTACACACAGTCATGGTCAAATAAAGTGATCAACAAGGGAGTGCAGTTTTGGTCAAAATTATTCGTCAGAAATGATTTGATCAAGTATTGGTTTTGTCGTTCTATCTTACTGAATAAAATTCCCATCCAACATTTGCAGTGAAATATGTGTTCCACAGAATTAAAAAGCAAATGCACCACTTTATAACTTGAGCAACTATACACCATCGTGGAATCGCTCAGGAATCAAACCAGATCGCTCAGTGTTTGAGTGTATAAAACATCCCCTTTCGATACGATATTTGTTTATAAATTCATGCAACTCGAGAACATAGGGCCTTTTTGGATTGAAGAACTGCTAAAAACGCTCAAAAGTGTAATTAATACTTATGGAGGTCAACTCAGTTTTCCCGGGGTTTGCTCACTAAATTGAACAGCACCGCCGTTCCATTCATCTTACACAACTGGATCGCATGTCTAAATAAACTAAATAAAATGCTTTTTGCAGTGATGTAATAATATTTTTGATTGGTCTTGAGGAATATAGGGCCTTTTTCGATCCAATTGTTGAACTCCTTTCATATCTGAAGACGTGACCCGTAATGGGTATGTAAGTAGTTAGTAAAGTCTGGCTCCATTGGTTTCCCGTATGCAGGCAACGAACACACTTGTACTGGGCACTAGCCCAATACACTCATGCTTCCGTCCACGTGAAAGACGAAGCGAGTGACTCTGTTTTTTTTCGTCGGCGAAATCGCGAAATATACTGCTTCAATCTCAGATTTGTGTACAAGTAAAGTGATTTTATAAAAGTATTTATGTTCCGCTTCGTTTTTAATAACTGCCATAAGTTAAATCTGTCTAAATATCCAGCAATTAAGTGTAAGAATTGACATCCTCGCGATGGATCACCTCATTATTTTTGAGAGGGGTAAACTGTGTGTGATGATGTATGTTTGCATTATCGACTGTATGATCCCGATTCCAATGAAGAGATCTAGATCTGGAGATGGATTGGAAGAACGGTTAAAAGGTTTTTTCGGTAATATATAGCAAATGTTCTTGAAGATGTTTTCAAAGTGTTGAAATCTGCTGTTTTTTTTTTTTCTATAAAATACTTTTGGGAGAACAAAGTCAGTATCGGGTTCACAAAATTAGCAAGAAAAGGGAGGGCTAGATTGGTTTATCCTTTGTTGCTCAATGTCACAACCAACGCATCGGGGTTGTTGTTGCAACCGAGGAAGAACCAAACACTGCAGAAATAAATTTGCACTCAAGCCAATCAAGATTATATTTACAAAATATTACAAATTTATTTACAACACAATTCTGCTCTCTGAGTTCCTTTCTGTGGCCACCGCTTAAACAACGAAATTCACGCCTCAAACTACAATAAATCCAACCCTCAAAATTCACTACTTCCAATCCACGAAGTCAGTCACCTCAACTCTTAGCTTTTGGAGTTACAGACTCCGAGTAATCTTAACTAGTTTCTCAGCTTCTTTCTTCTCGCTAAATTCAACAATATTATATATCAAGTACTTTGCAAATTCTCAATGCTTCAACAATCTATCTCCAGTACTTTGCAAATTCTCCATAATTCGACAACATATCACAGTACTTTGAAACTTTTCAATAATTCGACCCCAATATGTCACAGTACTTGGTAACGTCTCAATAATCCAACAAGTGTTCAACAACTGTCTATTCTAAGGGTTAACCTCACTCCTTAGGCTCGTCAACTCTCTCGTTGAATCTACACTATCATAGTTCATCAATGTTCGTACAAGTGTTCATTGGATGTTCATATTGGCATTATTTCCCAGTTCCAGATTATCCGGTTCAATTGATGCAAAGGTTTCGCCTCTCCGGCTTTCTCATTCACCACCATAGCTCAGTGTATGTTGGCCGACATTCACATGTGCTTTCTCATGTTACAGAAGCGTCAAATCCTCCACTCTCGGAAATTACTAGCCGGGTGGATAAGGGATATCTATAATAACTAAAAATGAACCAAAACTGTACAAGAACAAGGTCGCTAACATTATGGGATGGTATCGGCACGCTTTCCAATAAAACAATGACAAATTATCAAACTTGCAATTCTCCGCTTTTGGACCAACAATTCCTTTAAACAAAAATGATTTTACAACACAGTAGCTGTAGCCGCTGCACAGTAGCCAGTAGCGCTTGCCCCAGTAGTTGCACAGTAGCAGCTCGCGTTAGCACTATTTACAACAGCAAATCATGGCCCTATATTTTAGTGTACCACAAAATATACAAAACAACTATTTGCAACTGCTTCCATTAGTCAATCTGTGACACTCAAATCGTTATCGTTATCGTTATCGTTATCGTTATCGTTATCGTTATCGTTACCGTTATCGTTATCGTTATAGTTATCGTTATCGTTATCGTTATCGTTATCATTATCGTTATCGTTATCGTTATCGTTATCGCTATCGTTATCGTTATCGTTATCGTTATCGCTATCGTTATCGTTATCGTTATTGTTATTGTTATTGTTATTGTTCAGTCTACTACAACAAGCATGACAATTATAACACTCTTTATTGTTTTCAGTTTGGAAATAATTATCAGGCTACATGCACTGTATTCATGGCTGTATGCGAGAACATTATCCGCTCTAGTTTTATTTACCCCCTTTATCTGGAATGGCTGTGACCGCACTGCATATTCATGAATATGTGTGTTTGTGCGCACAAGTGTTGTGTGAAAGAGCAGGGGCTTATTTTCTGTCCGAAATGGGATAGATTATTAACATTAAAAATGGTTTCAGACACGTGATGATTTTTTTATCGTTATGTTTCTGAAGAAAAACAAATCCGTCACAGCTGTACTTGAAGCAAAAAATGTATTAGTTATGGCTGCATGAATGTGTCAACATGAACTGAAAAGAAAAATAGAACGAACATTCATTTTTGTTTGTCGAAACAAAACAATTTACGATAGGTTGGATTGGTGGAATTTCTCCCGATTGTTTCTCTAGGCCGAGCCCGGTCATCTGTACCGAGCATAAACATGATGAAATCTTCCACGGAACAAATAATCTTCTCTGTAAATCACGAACAAGTAAGAGGTCAAGCTGTCATGTTGGCGTCTTGTAACACTTCAAGCAATTGCTCAAAAACGCAATCAAAAAGTTGTTGTATGAATTCGGCCCAATGATCTTGCCCGTATCGTAAAAATTTGATATATATAATTCACGATTTGTAACCCAAGTCGCAAACCTTGACAAAATATTGGTTTGCTAAAAATGATTTTCACAAGCTTACCATGGCATGAAAAGCTTATGACAGCAATACCTTTTATAATCCTTTTTTTTTTGAAGGCCTAAGGCATCGAAATGTTGTATCACCGCTACCGACGAGACGAATGACACGATGATCGGTGGGCCCTTACCCTTCAACGAGTACCTCATTGGGAAATACAGAACCCTTGATAGAGGCACAAATGGCTTTTACCTCTATCCCAAGCACGAGGAACAATCTAGCTATTACGACGACAGAACACCAACGGCAAACGGAAGGTATCAATTATTGATGTGCAACATAACTGATTTCTTATACGTATAAATAGTGCGGCCGTCGATTTCACCAACCCCTTCTTAACTTAGGATTAAACTTTTGGACTTCAGTATCCATAAACGTTAGGACGCATTGAACATACCATAAGTTAGAACAAGTTACTTGTCCTAACTCAAAACAGAATTAATCCCTAGCGTTTCGTGAAATCGGTTGGTCCTCTAAAACGCAACGCAACATTTTAAAAGTGTTTACAATAATTGAATGAAATGTTTCGCTCAGTGAATCAGAGTTCGAGTTAGACTTTTTGAAATTCAATCAGTCTTTGAAACTAAACCAATTCAAAATTAAAAATAAGAAGTAGTTTTATATCAAGTTATAAACCAAAACGGAAACTTACTTATTATTTTTATATTATTATTTCGTTCATTATAAAGTCCCTAAATCAGGAGACTTTCCCGTCAGGTATTGATAAAGAACATGTTTATTACGCTCCTTTATCACAACATTTATATTCAATATTTCGGACAAAGATTAATAATTGGCCAATATACTTATCCCTCTTGGTGATTATGAAAATTGACAAACTCAATGGTGGTAACTAGACATTAGGTGTTTGTGAACAAACACAAAGCTGTTTCGTGTTCTTTTGCTTGGATTAAGTGCTACAATGATCAAGGAGTCTGTAACTGAAAACAAGTTTGAAAATTTGTTGTGTAATTCTTGAGATATGGTCCCACTTCCGGTTGACCCGGAAGAAGAGGTCAACTTGGGGTCACGGCTTTTCAAAGTTTATTTTAAATGCCTAAGAAGTCTATAAGAGTAACAAGATTGAAAATCGGTTGTGTAGTTCTTAAGATATGGTCCCACTTCCGGTTGAGCTGGAAATAGAACGAAGCGCCCCCTTCGACGAATAATGGCCAGGCCGCACAGTGCGCCCTCTTCGTTCTATATATTTTTGTTTCGTTCTATATATTTCTGATTCGATCTATATATTTATGTTTCGTCCCATATATTTCTGTTTTATTCTATATTATTTTTATATTATTATTTCGTTATATATCAATTATTTTTTCGTTATATAGATATATATTTCATTCTATATATATTTTATTTCGTTCTATATATTTTGGTTACGTTCTATATATTTTTCTTTTCGTTAGAAAGGAAACTTTTCGGTCAATCCGGTATATTTGTTATTATTAAATACTCTTTTTGTATATGGTATGTATTATTGCAAAGCTGAACTCTTCCTCTTTAAAATGATACCACAATTGCAATGATTACATGTTGCTGGACTTGAACACGTTAATGAGAATGAGACAAAGTCACAAATCAAATGTGCCAAAATTAGCAATATTTTGGTGTTACTGTATGAATTGACACTGTAATTCAAACAAGCAAGACAACTTACTGATCTTAATCCACTTGATTGAGACTAGAAATTGGGTATAGAGCAAGACAACTTACTGATCTTATTACACTTTATTGATACAAAAAGTTCAGTAACGAGTGGATGATCCGAAGGCGTTGATAACAGCATGGCACCTTCTTCTCATGCTGCACACAAGTCTTGTGATGCGCTGATGATGAGGAATTGGCGTTCCATTCTTCATTAAGGAACCTGGTTAGGTCAGCCACAGTTGATGTGTTGGTGGTTCTGGCGCGGACAGCGAGGCCAAGCTGGTCCCACAGATGTTCCATAGGATCCAGGTCTGGACTGTAAGCGGGCCAATCCATCCGGTGCACCCCAACATTTTTCAGGTAGTCAATCACCAGTCGGGCTCGAAGGGGGCGAGCGTTGTCATCTTGAAAGATGGCGTTTGGTCCAAAGTCTGCAAGTATGGGACTGCATCCGGCTGTAGAATATCTTCTTGCAAATACCCATCAAACAAGGTGTTTTTCATGAGATGAGGGTAAATCGTGTCCGATGAGCTCACTGGTGAAAATCACTGTGTAATAGTTCTGAAAAGCTTGATCGGTTTGGTTAATGAGCATTACCTATTGACCATTCACAGACAACGGTAATTTTGGCACATTTGATTTGTGACTTTGCCTCATTGTTATTCATGTAGACAAGTCCAGCAACATGTAATCATTGCAAATGTGGCATCATTTTAAAGAGGAACAGTTCAGCTTTGCATTGATATATACCATATACAAAGAGAGTATTAAGAGTCAGTTCAGGTAAATAATTGACATAGTTGCTCACGGTCAAAAAATGAAATTTTTTATACTTTGTGGGTGGGAGGGCCTTGGGGTGCAAGTAAACAAAATTGCATTTTTAATTCCATATATAGCCCGTTGCCATGGTTACAGCTCATTTTAGGCCGATTTTGAGGTCTGAAAAACTGGTTTTTAGCTCATATTTACAACTCCACCCCACCAAAATGCAAAATTTTTTCAAAAAACCTTTTATATCACTACAAAGTATCATCCTTGGCCTTCCTTGAGAAAAAAATTATTGCTTTAAATATCACCCTTGTGCTATTTTTGCATCATGCATTACAGTATGTTTTTATGCAAAATCGAAATTTTTACCCTATTTTTGGACCCCAAAATGTCAACTTGCCAGGGGTCTCAGAAAATTCTCCTTTCGGCTGTGATTAGGGCAAACATTGGTCTTTCCATATCTGGTGTCAAAAACTTGGGCAATCGTATCCTGTTGTGACTTTTCAAAACTAGACTTTTTTCCCCCAAACGTGAAAAATGCCATTTTAAGGGTCTTTTCACACATATCGACATACGTGTCCACGGTAAAAAATAAGGAACATTTTTGTTATACTTTGTGGATGGTAGGGACCTGGGGTCCAAATAAACAACATTTACATTTCAAATCATAATATAACACGTTGCCATGGTAACAGTTTATTTGTTTTTAGGCCACTTTAGGCCGATTTGGGGTTCTGAAAAAAACTGTTTTTTAGTTAATATTTACAACTCCACCCCACCAAAATCAAAAATATTTCATAAAACCTTTTCCATCACTACAAAGTATCATCCTTGGCTTTACTTGGGACAAGAAAATATTGCTATAAAATTCACCCTTTTGCTATTTTTAGGACATGCATTAGAATATGTTTTTAGAACTTGCAAAATCAACATTTTTACCATATTTTGGCCCTCAAAATGTCATTTTTTTCAGGGGTCTCAGAGTATTTTCCTTTCGGTTTTGATCAGGTCCAAAATTTGTCTTTTTTTCTGGTAGAAAAACTTGGGCAAGTGTATCCTGATGTTAACAGTACTGTCTCAAAAATAGACTTTTTTCCCCAAACAGAAAAATACACTTTGATTTTGTTTTTTCTTCATACTGAATTTCGAACATTAAAAAGTAATAATTCTATCAATCTTGCAGCTTTTCCTAAGCACTCTATAGGCTTAGTGGATTACCCAACATTGATCAGGAACGATTGATGACCTTAATTTTAGATCTTGCCAGGCCCAGCCCCAATCATATTTCTTGACATTGCATAAAACAATGTTTTGTGAATAGCGCCTCTTTTTGTGAAAGTGTTCCCTTTCGGTTGTTATTGGTATTTTCATGTCTTCTGGGTAGAAACACTGTGTTTATTGTATCCTGTTGTGACTGATCATGCCTTAAGTATAGTAATTTTTCCAAAAGCAATGCATGCTTGTTAAAAATCTGGCACTGTTTCCATGCCCTTTGAGTAATGAATACAAAGTTTGTATATAATGGTATCCAACCAAACCATAACCAATGCTTTGAAACTGAGAGTTCTTGATTTGGCTACTTTACCTATTGTACAGGTATGATTCCCATTGCAAGTAGAGTGCGATGAGCATTCTTTACAGGTTGTCTTTAATACAGGGCCTACTCACCTTGGTCCCTGCCTGCTACCAAATGTAAAACTTTTCATAGAGATAGAGATCATAAACAATGTAGTTTCTGTGCTTGAGGCAGATGGTTTGGAGCATCCAATCATGTCCAACACAAATGCGGGAAATTAAAAAGCCTGCTTAAAAGTGTTGGAAAAATTTGCCAAGATCTTATTAAAAACAATGATACTAACGATTTGCATGACGAGCGTAAGAGATCATTTAAAAGGAACACGTTGCCAGGGATCGGTCAAGTTGGTCTTTGAAATGCGTTTGTAACCGCTTGTTATAAAATGCATGGCTAGAAAGATGTTTTTGAGTGATACTTGTCTGGATCATTATATTCTACTTTTAAAATAGCTTTCTAATCATATGCATTTTGTAATAAACGTTTACAAACACATTTCAAAGACCAACTCGACCGATCCAAGGCAACGTGTGTTCCTTTAATGAAACAACACGGATAGAAGTTGTAAATACTTGCACCTGCTCAACATAAATAAGTAAGATGCATTTGCAGTGACAAAAGTTTATTCGGGCTAGTTTGATTATTTTTTCCATTCACTATCTTACTAGTTCATAATTAGCATATACGTCTCTGAGAACGATCAACAAAAAACATTGTCAAACATTACCTGCTGAACTCTTTTATTGTTTGCAACAGTACAACTGAAAGGAACCCCACCATGGTTGGGGGAACTGCTTACAGAAGGCCAAAGCAGTTGAATTTGGACACAGTACTTGCTCACTTTTAGAGCCTCTTTGTTCTGATAGGGATGAAAATGTTTAGTTTGGTAGCGAGCAGGGGACCAAGAAGACTGTTAAAAGGCCATGTACAAATGTATACACAAGAATAGTAAAGAATGCTCATCGTACTACTTCTCTTCTTGCAATGTGAATCATACATGTACAACTAGGTAAAGTAGTCATGACAAAACAAGAACTCTCAGTGGCAAAGCATGGTTATAAACTTTTTATATGTTACTTAAAGAACATGGAAACAGTGCCATATTTTTTTAACAAGCATGCTCGTTTTTGTTTTTTATCAATGCAAACTAAGGGATAACTTCAAAATGCATTTTTATTGTTTTTAGAAAAATTACCATGTTTCAGGCAGAAGTGTCACAATAGAATACATTAAACCAAAGTGTTTCTCCCCAGCAGACATGCAAACCATAATGATAGCCCAATCACAACCAAAGGGGAAATATTCTGAGGACCAATAATAAATTAAGACAGTACAAACTTTCTTGATGTGCAAGGGAAATTAAAAAATGTCACTTTCAAAAAAGAGGCGCTGTTCACAAAACTTTTTTATTTTGTTATGCAATGTCAAGAAATATGATTGGGCCTGGGCCGGGGTGGGGCCGGGGCAAATTCTAAGATTTAGGTCATTAACAAGTCCTGATCAATGTTTGGTAATGCACTAAGCCTACAGAGTGCTTATGAAAAGCTGCCAGATTGATGGAATTATTACTAACTTCTTAATGTTATAAATTCAAAATGAAGCAAATATTTCAAAATGCATTTCTCTATGTTTTCGGGGAAAAGGGTTTATTTTTGAAGCAGTTCTGTTGCATCAGGATGCAATTGCCCGGGTTTTTCTTAACAGAAATAAAAAGACAAGTTTTGGCCCTGATCAAAACCGAAAGGAAAATATTCTGAGACCCCTGCAAAAATGAAATTTTGAGTGCAAAAAATATGGTAAAAATGTTGATTTTGCAAGTTCTAAAAACATACTATAATGCACGATCTTAAAACACCACAAGGGTGAAATTTATAGCAATAGTTTTTTTGTCTCAAGTAAAGCCAAGGATGATAATTTATAGTGATGGAAAAGGTTTCATAAATATGCTTGTTTTTTGGTGGGGTGGGTGGAGTTGTAAATATTAACTAAAACACAGTTTTTCAGACCCCCAAATCGGCCTAAAGTGGCCTAAAAACAAATAAACTGTTACCATGGCAACGTGTTATATTATTATTTGAAATGTAAACGCTGTTTATTTGGACCCCAGGTCCCTACCATCCACAAAGTATAACAAAAATGTTCCTTATTTTTTACCGTGGACACGTTTATCGATACTATGTGAAAAGACCCTTAAAAGGGCATTTTTCACGTTTTGGGGGAAAAATGTAGTCTAGTTTTGAGGCAGTACTGTCACAACATGATACAATTGCCCAAGTTTTCGACACCAGATATGGAAAGACCAATGTTTGCCCTAATCACAGCCGAAAGGACAATTTTCTGAGACCCCTGGCAAGTTGACATTTTGGGGTCCAAAAATAGGGTAAAAATGTCGATTTTGCAAGTTCTAAAAACATACTGTAATACATGATGCAAAAATAGCACAAGGGTGATATTTAAAGCAATATTTTTTTTTCTCAAGGAAGGCCAAGGATGATACTTTGTAGTGATATAAAAGGTTTTTGAAATAATGTTGCATTTTGGTGGGGTGGAGTTGTAAATATGAGCTAAAATCCAGTTTTTCAGACCCCAAAATCGGCCTAAAATGGCCCCCCCCCCAAAAAAAAAAAATGAGCCGTAACCATGGCAACGGGCTATATATGGAATTGAAAATGCAATTTTGTTTACTTGCACCCCAAGGCCCTTCCACCCACAAAGTATAAAAAAAAATCATTTTTTGACCGTAAACAAATATGTCAATTATTTACCTGAACTGACTCTTAAATAATAACAAATATACTGGATTGAAAAAAGTTTCCTTACTTTTTGTGAGTAGTTTCATATTGTTAGCGAATGCAGTAAGGTGGCCCAAACGGAGTACAAAGGAAGACATGACAAGCTGGCCAAGGTTATTCACTGGGATCTGTGTAAGAAGTATGGTGTCAAAGTGCTTGCGAAATGGTACGAACATGTTCCGGAAAAAGTTGTAGAGACCGACCAGGTCAAGTTCCTTTGGGACTTTAACATTCAGACCAATCATGTTATACCACATAGGCGTCCGGATGTTGTGCTATTAGATAAGACGAAGAAGATGTGTCATCTCATTGACATAGCTGTGCCAGGTGATATAAGGGTAGCTTCGAAGGAGATGGAAAAGATCGAGAAGTACCAGGACCTGGCTAGGGAACTTCGTAAGATTTGGCAGGAAAAGGTAAAAGTAGTCCCCGTGGTGGTTGGAGCACTTGGCACCATTCCCAAAGCACTGGGGAAACATCTAGATGAAATAGGGACAAATGTGAGGGTAGATCTGTTACAGAATGCAGCGCTTTTGGGAACAGCGAGGATCCTGAGAAAGACTCTTGAGATCTAAGGCTACGGGACGTAGCCCGACTGGAGGAGTTACCGGCACAAAGGAATATGACATCTTTCTTTTGCATGCTGTGATAAAATGAAATAATAATAATAATAATAGCTGGTTCGACCACTACGTCGGAACAGCTAATAACAAATACAAATCTTGATGATTTCAATACCTGTTCCGACCACTACGTCGGAACAGGTATTGAGTGCTGCCCGGACCTGAAACCGGAAACCTTTATGTAGCATGTATAAGACCTAATATATTGCGTGAGACCTGAAGGTTTATTGTTTTACTAGGTATCTAGCATGAAACGCTACATAAGTAAACATATGACTTAAAACATGACGTATAACGTAGCCTGCACTGAAAGTGCCAATTGATTCAGTAAATAGTGAGAAGCCGATTACATCATGTTTATCGTAAGTTCCATACTCTCCTGATGTCCTTCTTATCTGGAATTGACACATATCAAGTTCTGTGTTCCATGCAGAGGGGAGCAGGTTCTCCCATTTTCGTTTGTTTCCCTAACATTTTCCCAAAACTAATTCTACAATGTAAATACTTTTTGTAAAACCTATGTTATACAATATACAAAAGTAAAATGAAACTTCAAAGTGGTAGATACGTTGACAACATACTTTACTTGTTCAGTAGTGTTAAATAAATGTAATAGTTTTTGGTCGTTTGTTGCGAAACTATTGCTTTTATACGCAAACAATAATATGTCTACATTACTTAACAATTCAAGCAAGGGGCAAATTTTCTTCATAAGCCAAGTTTAAAAGATTTTACCACCTTCAAGTTTGGTTTAAGAGTTCACACATTTTAAATCACTTTTGTTTCTCAGATATACCTAAATGTCAATGAATGCTAGTTGAAGTTACCTTCTGCCTAATTGTTAAGTTGACAATGTGCGCCTGGCAGATTGCGAGCATTTCTACTTCCCATGGTTATACGTCATATTATAGGTTAAAGAATATTAATTTCGTTTTTTACCCATACACCGATGTGTATACTCAGTACTTCCCGAGTCCTGTGAAAAAATATCACAGGCATGTTACTCGGGTGGGATTCGAACCCACGACCCTTGCAATTCTAGAGCAGTGTCTTACCAACTAGACTACCGAGGTTGCCCGGCAGCTAGAGGCAGTTCGAATCCTATGTTTTGGCAGCGGGTACCGCAAAAATCAGCATTGTTTGTTTTGAGTCTAAATGCAGAGTGTTGTAACCCTGAGACAACATACGAGTAGACCTTAATGTAGCCATCCACACTGTTAGAGTGTTGGGCATCATGCAGGACATTACTATCGTTAGCCCATTATGGGCTATGCACTTTCTGTAGGACAAAAAACACAATGTCCACAGATTAGCATTAAACTTTTACAGTTTGAAGATAATGATGGTAGAAAGCTTCCCTCAAAATATTACTTGCTGATGATGTGCTAAATTGTTTGAGAAATGAGTAAAACAACATGTCATGAACATAATTTTCGTCTCAGTGATCATGAGACGAAATCTATTTTAGCATGTTACACGTATTTTCATTACATTGTTTTACTCATTTCTCAAAACCGTCAGCACCCCAGCAACTAAATGTTAAGGCCGGCTACGCTTTATACTAGCAATGTCTTAAAACGGTGTAAATTAAATGTAAATCTGTGGTCATTGTGTTTTGTGTCACAAAAAATACCCAAATTATTTTATAAAGATAAATGCCTGATCATTTCATCAACCCCTAGGTTGGTTCAAATGAAATTGAATGATCATTGTGATAGTTATAATAATAATAATAATATTTATTCGGGCAATCACATTTACAAGCACATATACATACATTAAAAAATATTTAAGAAAACAAAGTAAAACAACAGTGGGGTGCCCAGGAGAGCATAAAAGTATAAAAAAATAACTGTCGCCAAAAGGCGTATGTCTCCTAAAACCCTAAAAATACATTGAGGCAAGAGGGGGCATATAAAAAAGCAGAAGATAATACAAAACACAAAACAATTTATAAAAAGGCAAACAAGCAAAGACAAACACAGAAAAACACACCAAAAATGATATACGTAAAAAAGGCAAGTCTATACATCAAAACGGTTTAAGAGCAATACAACAAAATTCCGATGAGGGGACACAAATTAAATGACATTGTGAATTGAATCATAGAATGATTTTCTTCTTTAGATCGGTCTCTATACACGATGTGACCTTTACATTCAAAATCGCCCTCTGTTGACAAAACACTGTACACGTCATATTTCGCCGGGCAAAAAGACGTGTACAGTCTACCCGCAACCCATGCGTTAATAGGCCTATTTGCCCGGTTTTATATGCAGTGTTGATTGTGGTTTTTCATGCGTGACCTCGGTTTGAATGAATAATTAGGACAAAGGGCTTCTGAAATTCAGTCTTTTTTGGCCTTATCTGAAAAGTATTGACAAAAATAATGTAGCAGCACATTCAAATGGAGATTATATCTGTCGTTCTGTATGAAAACAAATCAGTGCAACTTAAAACAAAAAAATGCTTCAAAAAGAAAGAAAATAAGTCACAAAAACACGGCAAACTTTCCCGTTATGATTGTCGGCAACAGTCCCCATTTGGTATATATGGATAGAATATTTCATATTCTTCCCGGAAATGTTAAAAGCGAGAACACGTCGTAGCTAGTCCAGTCAGGATACAACGAAAAAACAGCATGATGCCATATCAGTCGATGATGTCATCATCAGCCAATCACCGTGCAGGAAAACCATGCTGTCTAATAGTTGATTTTTTGTGTAAAGGGAGTTTTGGATTAACGGTGGAAATCGTTGTATCCTGACTGGACGAGCTACGATCCGGTCTCGTTTTTGACATTTTCGGGAAGAATATGAAATACTCAATCCATAAATACTACTTGGGGAATGTTGCTGACATTCATAAAGGGAAAATTTGCTGTGTTTTTGTGACTTGTTTTCTGTCTTTTTGAAGCAATGTTTTTTACGTACAATTTTATCTTTTTGAAATTTGAGTTGCATCGATTTTTTCATACATAACGACAGATATGGCCTTCGTTTCAATTTTTACGTCTACTTTAGCTGGCTGTCAAAACAAAAGGTCTTGCCCGGCGGTATATTCGCGAATCGTGTACTTTCTAGGTGGCTGCCAAAACAAAAAGGTTTTGCCCGGTGGTATACGCGCGAATCATGGTTTCGAGTGACGTCAAAGGCCACATCGTCTGAAGGGGCCGGCTCCGTATGTGTGTCGTCACTGACTGAAAACGAATAAACCAAAAGTATCAACTTTATTAGATAAAAATATGTCACTTGTCAATTTATTGACCATTGCTCATTTTCAGTATATGATAATGTATCCAGGTGATTTAACAATAGCATGGCGTCACAGGTGTTGGGTTAAAAGTAAATAATATCGACATCATTTTGGCCATTCACTTAATACGTAGTTATTGACACATTAATTGAATAAATATCAGAACATAAAACGGAGGGTGCACTTTATTATGTTACGTTTTTGTTTGCTTGATAGGTCGGGTTTGGCTCTCCAAGCTGGTAAAAGACTTGATGGATGTGAAGCTGCATCGTTTAATGATGATAAAGACTGCTGGACACAAACCGTTAACGTCATTGCACTTGGTCATGTGCTATATGAAAAACATCCTTACGCTGGTTTCCTGTATGTTGTAGGTCACAAGTTCCCGGCAGGTAAATAATGTATACTGGTGTATGGGTAACATTTTAATAGTGGTATTTAAATATAGTTGGAGAATAATTCATTTTATCACTCACAGAATACATTATTCAGTGGACCCACACAACTGTTGTGGTGCCACCTTGGCTAGTTCAGTAATGCTATGTGGGCTTGCTAAGCCCAGTACAGTTGGTCTTTTCATGACCTTGCACATTTTTCCAGGGTTTTCCCGAGACGTCTTTTTGCAATGGGCGGAGCTCAACAGGTCGCCCTATGCTGCTTATGTGCGGGAACTTCACTTCGGTTCAACTTCCAACCAAGTCAACACCAAAATGTTGTACTTGTACTTCGAAAATTTGTAGGAGGGGTGATGTAAATTGATGCAGCCCCGTAAATTACACCGAAATAGCTCATCCCAACCTAAGACAGATGAATGCCATCAAAACGAAATAGAGTGAGATTAGACCAAATAAATTGTGGGTGCTGCAGAACAGCTGTCCCAATGCGGCGACTAAATGAAGTGGCATACCTACTAATGGAACGCCGTTTCATTTCCATCTTCTTTGGGTTAAATGCTCCAAAATATCTGGCTCGAGGATAATCTGTACAATTGTACAAGACTATGCTTTATGTTGTTGTGTGTTGTTCACCCAGCCTGCTGGGGAAATCCAGTTATTTCACCTTTGTAAAGGTCAATCCAGGACCTACTTAGAAATTGACAAAATTGTTCTTGTTCTTAAAATAATTGCTCCCATCAATACATTGCCCTGTAAACTCATTTTCGGGTCATGTCACGAAGGGCAATAATTGTACATGCAGCCAATATAAGACAACTTTCACGAAGGAACAAACATTGACTTGTCAATTTCCGTAAAATAGAGTTGCAAGAAAATCTTTTTTTTTTGCTGCTGAGGTGTTCCTTCCTGTTGTATTATGTAGTGCATATGGTTGCCTCCAAATTTACATTTGTAACTAATGTACAAGATAACGTAGTTTTTAAGAAAGAGGTAATTTCTCACTTAAATATTTGAATTGAGTCCAAGACCTAAGCTGAGGTCCCAAATTTAAGCATCTGAAAACACACACTGTGCGAAAACGGTGTTTTATCTTCGATTCATAAATACCTCAGACAATTTCGCTATTCATATTGGTGGAGAGCGCGTCACGTGGGTGTGTATAAACCTTTGTGTATGGCCGGTAAAAAGTGTTAATTTATGGGCGTTACACGCGACCTTGCACCTGTTCTTATAAGACAGTTTCTTCATTCATATCGGTCGAGAGCAACGGCTGAAACAGTTGTGTCACATCACGCGATACGCGCGAGGCGCATAACATTCCCTTATAAGGAGTTGTTTACCAGAGGGCGGTGGAGGGCTTTATCATTTTATAGCTGGAGGGGTGTTGTGATGAAATAAATCATTTAACAATTAACATTTTTGCATTTAATTTACTTTTTGACCAAAAAGTGATGATGTTTTAGGCCGAAAAGGTATTTATGAATAAGGGAATCAATGTGTGGTGGATAGGTTTCAACTAGTGGTTTTATCCCAACGAGGCCTGGTTCTTGATCATTTTATACCGAGACGAAGTCGAGGTAAATTAAAAAGAACCAGGCCTCGGGAGGTTTAAACCACTAGTTGAAAACCGATTCAACACACTTTAGTTCCCATTCAAATACCTTTTCGGTCAAAAAAATCATCACTTTTTGGTCAAAAAGTAAAATAAATAAAAACAAAAAATTTAAACCTCATGGGCCCGATCAAGGAATTACCACCATCCATCCTCTTTAAATTCAATGTAGTTGTGCCAGGCCCATGTTGTCTGAATTTGTAGATTAGACCCTTCAAAATTTGGTTAAAAAAAATATGTAAAACTGTCCATATTTGTGAGCAGTAAAGTACGGATTTTGTTTGTTAAATTTATTGACTTTTCAAATAATCTTTAAAAAGTAAAACCTCATGGGCCGGGTGTGTTCCTTAAATTTGACCCTCCCGCCGGCGAAATGAGTCTGATGTCAAACGAGTAAATGGTCCTTGTTTGACAGTCGATATTCGAATGTCAAACTTAACTAGTTCCTCCTATGAATGCCAAACAACAGTTACTGGTTTGACATCAAACCCCAATGGTCGGTCTCGGTGAGTCACATGGGTATTTCACTTGTGTGATAATGGCGGCGTTGCGAAGAGACGGGCTGCTTCCTGAATCCAGATTTATGTCGTGCGCACGAGAGAATTCGTGTGCACAAAATATATAAAATTTTTATTTTTGTAAATGTCCCTTTTAGGCTCCGTACAAAAACGATCACTGTTTACAGTATTATTTTATGACACCCCAAAGTATTGTTTCAAATGTTAAACTTGCATCGGAGAGAAAGAATATTGGTTTTTATCCATACACCCTATATTTGCCTGACACTGCTCTAGAATTGCAAAAGTCGTTGGTCCGAATCCAACCCGAGTAAAATGTCCGTGATTTGTTTTCACAGAACACTAGAAAATACTGAGTATATACAGGGCTAACACACATCGACATTGTGTGTAGAATAGTTGTGTGAGAATAATCTGTACAACTGTACCGGACTACGTTTTATGTTGCTGCGTGTGTTGTTCACTCAGCCTCAACGTCCTTGGTTAAAGCACTGGGGATGAACATGTAGGCTGGTTTGCAAAATAGGAAAGGAATCAAAAAAATGTTGAGTGGTTTAACTGGTTTGGGTTTATTGAACAACATGTGGCATACACTCAAGTTACAAGGATCTATGTGTCTTACATAATTATTATGTTAGTTTTTGAGCGATCTATAATCAACGCTTTATTGTAGTTTTTGGTTTTTCAAATTCAAGGGATAACAAGTTTTTTTTTTGCATGACAATTTATAATATACTACTTTTTGAGAAAGATCCCTGTAGGGATAGGCCCTTGTACCGGGTGAGTGAAAAAAAATGCAATTATTAGTTTGGAGTGTATACTTTATGAACAAGAGCAATGTTGAACAATAGTGTACATTTCTAAGTATAGTAGACCAGCCAAACTTTAAAAAGTGCTCTAGAAAAAAAAAAAAAAAAAAAAAAAAAAAAAAAAAAAAAAAAAAAAAAAACGGCTTAGTTTGTTATTGGCTGGCATCCATGCTAGAAGTATGGATCATGGGCTCGGGAAGACGATTATGGTGGATGCCCAGCTTGATTTTGTATTTTAAGGTAATTTGGGGGTAAAAAGGTCAAAAAAGGTCAAAAATCAATATTTTCAAAATTGGTGTCAAATGTATTCACATTTGATAGATCTATTCATAAAATGTATTTTTAACTTTATGTTGATACTACAAACCTATGTAATTAACGTATAAATATTGACCTTATGCACAAATGTATAGCAAAACGAAGTGTAAAAGTGTGATTATCTTGAAAAGGGTACATTTTGAGTACACCAATTGGTTTTGCACTCCCCATCCTCATTGGTGCATATAATGGTTCCAAACAACATTTTTTGAAAGGTAAATATACCCAGGCAGTTTTTGAGAAAAAAAATTCCAATACCACCGTCATGTGGGGGTCTTAACGACTCTTTTTAAGGTCAAAATTTCAAATAAGGCAAAACAAACTACGATGGATCCAACCATTTGAGGATATGTGTCTATGTACCTCAACCCGACCAGGAGGGCTGTTTAAAGTAGCTCCAAAAAGACAAACTAAACAAATCTACACTAACGAACCAATCTTCACTGATGACCAAGAAGAGATACATGATTATTATGAATGCCATGTTCAGGGTAAGATTCATTGAATATAAAAGACTCGGGTGGGATTACCATCCACGACCTTGCTCGGCTATAGCAGGTGCATTACCACTAGGCTACCGAGCTAGCCCACGTCGGGGATATAAAAAAAAAAAACGTTTTAATGGGAAACATCTTATCTCTACATTTTAATAGAAGACGAAAAAGGTAGCAAAGCCGGGTACTAAGACTTTAAATAAAAATAATCACAGATCGTGTTTTCTATGAAAGATGTTTCGTTTATTTTAAACTTTTTCAAATCACTCTGTTTATTCCCCCAGACTGTCAGGCTTTGTTGGATGCTGGTAACAACGACAATGGTATATACACTATCCATTCCTTCCAGAATAACGAAGGAATCAAGGTGCTTTGTGATATGACGAACCATACCGGCTGGATTGTAAGTACATCACTCATTTGGGAATGCATCTCACTCATGTAGATTCAAAGACATCTTAAACAATCCGCCAACTCCGAAGCAAAATCTTATTTAACTCTAGTTGTATCCAAGCATGCTTGATGCTCTCAAGGTTACATTACGCCAATAACACACTTGGGTAGACCGTTCCTTTGAACATTCTGGTCCATCTAATTGGAATGCTCTTCTACCGCACCTCAGACTAAAAAGAACTCTCTCCAGCTTCAAACCATCCTAAGAACTGACGTGTATGATGTTGTATAGCACGACAAATCATTGTTTTTTTCAGAACTGTTAACAAATGAAATAATGTGCTTAACCCTCCGAGCCGGCCTGATAGAAATAATTGTACATGCTGGATCTACATATAGTGTTTGAATTGTGCACACATAATGTTTTAATGGTATGACCAATTCTCTGTAACCACACCTTAACTATTTAAGCGTTTGTTGAAAATAAATCACACGTAAATATTAAAACTTTACGTATTCAAATGATTAAGTATCTGCTTACACAGTATGTGATTGTGTATATTATAATGAGACAATATAGACTAATGGCGTCCCCTTAATATTTGTTTACATTTGACTTTATTCACCAGAAACCACTGCATTACCAGCAATCAGTTCTTAAAAAAACAAAATTGATCCACACTTGTTGCAATAACTTTAAGAAAAAAAGGATCGCCCTTTCGCCCACGTCTCTCTAAATATAATTTGTATATATCTTTTTCGAATAGATTAAATTTGCTTCATTTTACCAGGAAAAGAAAATAAGAGTTTTCCGATTTCTTTTCATTTTGAAGTAACCTGTACAAAATAGCTAAATGAAGATCAATCTGACTGTCGATGAAAAAATTATCATAACAAAAAAAATGATACGTTTATTTGAAGGTGGTTCAGCGACGCTATAACGGATCGGTCAGTTTCAACCGCAGTTGGGCAGAATACAAGAAAGGCTTTGGGTCAATGGATGGTGAGTTCTGGCTTGGCAATGAGATTTTACATGAGCTGACTGATGCTGAAGGGAACTGGACAATCCGTCTGGACCTAACCAATGAAGATAACATGACCGGTCATTTGCTGAAGAAACAGTTTCACGTCGGACCTGGCGATTACACCCTGTTTCTGGAGCACTCCGGGATACAACAAAGTGGTATGTGTAACGTGTGATTTGTATTCACCACAACCAAGGCTCCACTTATTATATTAGGATTAAGGCTATATTCAAGGCTCAATTTAATGTAGTGTTGAACAAAATCTTAAACATTTGTCTTTAACTTTATAGGCAATGTTTTTAAGGGCATGTTCTCTAATTATTATGTTGCATTTAATGCTAACATTTCAAAACCGCCATTCAATTAAAAATTAAATTTTGCTAAATATATTTACCGTTCGTCGACTACTGAGAAAAGTTCAAACGAAAACTATTATAGTTTCATCAACAGTTTCTAGTTTGCAGATATTGTGGATACTATTACCAGGGCTCCACTGATTATATTGATAGTCTATCAAGGTTATTTTAAAGGCTCCATTTATTGTAATTTTTGTAAAGAACAAATTGTAAAATATTTGTTTGTAAAACACAAACGACGTTTTGACGGGCCTGTTCTTAATTACTATGTTGCTTTATGTTAACGTTTTAAAACCGCCGTTCAATTTAACACTAAAATTGACACAATTAAATCTGTTAGTTGACTCCGGGCAAAAATCTAAACGAGGCTATTATTAATTCAACAGTTACTTAAAATAACTAAAGGCTAAATTGTTTTTGTTTTGTTCAAGTTGGTAGACATTGTGGACACAAACTAGGAATGGAAGACGGGAGTATTCCCGATGATAAGATCACAGCATCTAGTCATTGGAATTCAAATTATCTGCCAAGTAATGCACGACTGAATATGAACGGTTGTTGGGGACCAGCTGAAAATCAAGGTTCATGGCTTCAAATAATGTATATGGGTTTAGAGCCTGTGCATATTGAGGGCGTCATCACACAGGGCAATCCAGACGGTTATTACTGGACGACACACTACCAGGTACAATACAGCATTGATGGCACTGCATGGCTGTATGTGAATGAGGCCTCTACTCCACAGGTAAGAGTACTCGGCAAAGACACCTTCCATCCAGACATGTAATCATGTATTGACACTCCAATTAAGCTATACAACTATTATTCATGACCAAAAGCTTAATTATCATTTTTATTTCTTTATTTGTTTCCACCCCTGTTTTTTTACAGACATTCGTTGGCAACACTGATACAAACACCCCTTACCAATATTCATTAAAAACACAAACACTCCAATATTGCAGTACAGCCGTTAGTTGTAACCAAAGTGTTAATAATCATTTTGTATTTATTTGTGTCTCCACCTCTGGTTTGAATTTATTTTTACAGACATTCATTGGCAACACTGATGGAAACACCCCAGTTACCAATATATTCCAGCAGCCTATTCAAGCACGGTACATCCGCATCAGACCTACAGCCTGGAATAATAGCCCAACCCTACGTATTGAACTCCTTGGATGCAGAGGTATTGTTTCAATCAATCACCACTTTTTCAAACGTCAAATTGTACATAATCTCACTGAAACGATTGGGGTACTTTTTGTATAACAAAACAAAAGTCTACCGATTGACCTTTACATTTAATTTACACAGATTGATGATAATGTCAGTAAAAAACTTATATAAAAAAAATATTGCTTGCTGATGTGCTGTAATTTTTAAGAAATGAGTAAAACGATGTCATGAAAATACGTCGTACATGCTAAAACAACACCGATGGAAGGTTTCTGCAATTTGTATTTTCAAACTGTAAATCTGATGAAATTTGGTGGTGTCCTAAAAGAAGTTCACAGACCCTAAAACCGAGACACGCCTATTCTGATTTCGAACGTTAGTCTATAAATCTCATCTATAAAGCAACTAGAAAACAATTTATTGCCAGACTTGCACAGAACACTGCACATAACAAATTCGGTGCATCAGCTGCAAACCAACAACCTGGAATACTTAAGATATTGAGCTCAGTGGCTGCAAAGGTAAAGGATATAAATTAATAATGTATGCTGTTGACCACTCACCACGTTCTCCAAGAACACGAAGTCATACAATTGAAATAGAAATAGGGGGGAAAATTCGTAAAGTAAGAATATATTTGCACTCTCTACCTCACTCCCCTTCAAAGTTATTGTAAACAATTATTAGACAACACATTAGCTACTATTATGAAAATGTACTATAAAGCCAAAATAAAACGCGTTTTTAAGGTAAACCGCGGTCTCAATTAGAATTAATAAAATTAAAACAATTCTGAGGTAAACAAGACCAACTTCAAAATTCGCAAAAAAATTGAATGTTTTCACTAAAGGTTGGCTTGATGGAACACTATGAATTTGTTTATTTTCTCAGCTCATGAAGTTTGTCAGCAGAAGCTTGGAATGGGAGATGGTACCATCCCTGATGGAAGCATAACGACATCGTCTACTGATGACCAGTACTGCAGTTGGAACACTTACGGACGGCTAGATTTGTACGGTGGCTGGTGTCCCACATTGAATGACACAGACAGTGCATGGTTCCAAGTGGATCTACATCACCCGGTATTGATTCAAGGTGTTGTTACACAGGCTAACTTCTACAAAGGGTTCTGGGTTACAGAGTTCATCGTATCTTACGGTGACACTGAGCAAGACATGCGCTTTATAGGAGGTGCAGAAAAGGACAACGCACAGGTATGACGTTATAAATACATGGCAGAAAACCGTTCAATGCAGAATATTGAATAAGTATTAACGACACCATATGTAATTGATTACGAAAATATATTATTTATTGACCATCGATTCACTAAAACGGCAATTTTACTATTCCTCCATAATCAACAATTCTTTTGTTTTACATATGGAAACGGAATGAACTTTTAAACCAGATTTTGTAAAAAAACAATTGTTTATAACACTGTTTATCAGCATGTTTTACCAAAATTAACAGCAACTGCTGTAGTAAGCGTCTGCATGCTTTAACAATCTCAACTAAAACAAAATCGATTTCGTGTATGGAAGCTGCGATTCACATGACCTTGGCGGAATCAAACTGTTCTGTTCTGAAATAGCTCTTGATATTGAGCATCACATTGTTTTCTTAACAGAGATTTTCCGGAAATACAGATATGAATACAAAAGTTACCACTATGTTCAATGAGGGAATCAGAGCGCGCTACATCCGCATCATACCAACTGGGTATTATACTACTTCTGGATTTTCGACTCGTCCTGGGTTGCGTGTTGAACTCCTTGGATGTAATGGTAAAGTTGTAAAAGTGATTAATTTATTTATTTATTTATTGATCCCGTTGATTTGTACAACATCAAAGTAACCATAATACTTCTTTAGTTTGATTTGTTGAAACTTTGTGTTATGTTTCACAGCAAGACTCAAAAAGCACCAAAGTGCCCTCGCCGTTGGGATACGTCTCATTAAGCAAACACTTACTTGATTCATATTGATCTCAAATGACAACATTACTAAAAACAATCGCTGCAAATACTTTGTTTTTTATCTAAACATGTATAATCTCTACATGTATTAACTATTGATATAAGTATGTGTTATGTAAAAATGCATAGCACGCACATAATGCTCATTTTTTGTTTAATACAAGTTGTTTTATTTTGATGGAGCAAGGAACAACAACTAGCAAAGTCCCGGGCCAAATACAACCTGTTAGTTCCATAATTTGAGATTACCTTGTTTTGTCAAAAGCGTTTAAGTCACTTGCTTGTGTGTGTTTTTTTTTTTTCTTCTTCTTTTTTCGAAACATACCGTTATGTCCAGAAATCTTATATTATTGTGTTGCCTTTATTACATCTGATACAGAACGATTCTTTTGTTTGAATCGTCTCGGAATGGGAGATGGCAGCATTCCAGACTACAGAATCACAGCATCAAGTACACAGCAGAGGGAAGATGGTAACTGTCAACCAAGCAATGCACGACTCACTCAATCAGCAAACAGTGATACTATTGGCTGGTGCCCTGATCCTAATGACATCAACCCATGGTTACAGATTGATCTCGAAAGTAATGTCATAGTAGAGGGAATTATGATGCTGCAGGGATCTGATCAGGTAATCAATGAAGATGTGAGTCATGGGTACAGGCTGGAGTACAGTGATGACCAGAACACTTGGCATACTAAGGGTTCAGCACAGGTAAGAACATACATGTTTAATGTAAACTGATTAGGTTATTGGAACCTAATTATGTCAACCTGTCAAGCTTCTAAAGTCTGCTTCCATTCGCACCTTCTCGCATTTTGCTCCACACACCCGGAATGCACTCAGACAGGGAGTCAGACTTTCCATGCAAATTCGCGAAGTGTATCAAACATTATCTTTACCCACTGAAACACGCTGTGTTCTTGATGAGTTGGCGCTTTATAATGGTTTCACAAATCCATTAAGTCCGAATCTAAGAACTGACAAGCAAATTCTATTCAAACAGATTTGGTTGATCTTGTTCAACTTGTTTGTGGACAACCACAATGTCGCTGTGCCAAAGATACTTTAGTTTAAGCTTCTATGGCTACTTTTTAACTACACATTTTGTATTTTGTTTAAATCAGACTTATGGTCTCGAAATCAATTCAACTGTTGTGATATGCACAGTTGAATTGATTTCGAGACCATAAGTCTGATTTGAACAAAATACAAAATGTGTATTGATAATTCTGCTTTGCTAAGTTAAATGGTTTTTGTTTTACTAGTGAGTGACATGCTATTTGATGGAGATAGCATGATCATAATTTGCAGTTTTTGTTTCTTCACAGATTATCCGAAGAAACACCGCAGCAGACTCGGTAGCTACCAGCATGTTCAATCCACCAATCAGTGCTCGTTATATCCGCATCATACTAAACCAGACTGATGGCTCTCTGTGGATACGTGTTGAACTACTAGGGTGCAAAGGTTAGTTCTAACGAGATGTCTGAGACACATTGTCTTTAAAACAAGTTATATTCGTCTAAATATAACAGTGAACTGATCGCGAAAACTGTGTATATACATAAACAAACAAATCAAACACAGCAATATTTTAAACAATAAAAGGGTGGTTGACAAAGTTACGATTTATAATTTTAAAGTGTACATAATTTGAATGAGTTTTGCTCAGCTTTTTAACGGCAACTTACAACTCTAAAACCAAGATTGTTCTCGAACAGTTAAGTTAAATTCACGTTTTGTAATATTACTTCAAAGTAATGGCAATAACAACTTATTTGATTGATAAACGGAACTGTTTTCCCCCACAAACTTTCGATCTGAGAACTAGTTCTTACGATAATGTCTCTCCGTTTTGTTCTCTGAGTATGGACAATAAATTATCAAAAAGCTTGGTGATCTTTTGAATTTTAATGTTCACAAATGTGTTTTTTGTTCATGAAGTATTTCTAAACTCAATTGATCAACCAAACAAGATTTGTTTAATTAACTCACGAACCAGAGCCCAGTTTCAGTCTATCGTGTTATAGAGAAGCCTTTTATAAAAACAATCCAGAACTTACCAGAACTGGAGCACAACGCATTAACATCAAATCTTCAATCAATCAATTGTTTGTATTTACAGTACGATGGGTATGTGGTCAACGCCTTCTTAAGGAAGCCCATATTATTCCAGACGAATCACCACAGCTTCAGATTGACCTGCTGTTAGTAACTCTAGTTGAGGGAGTCATAGCTCAAGGGGAAAGCGAACCGTCATTTCAAGTAGAATACAGCCTTGATAACGTTACTTGGGTCTACCTAAGCCACCAGGGAGCACCTGAAAAAGAACCTCAGGTAAATGGTTCTGTCATTGCACAAACAAAACTGGTTTTGTAAAGGGGCGCACCGGCTGAATTGGGCTATTTGGGCTACAACACAGACTAAGATAATGACTTCAAAGGTCTGCCAGGAATGGAGAAGAGCAGTCACTATAAAAATATGTGTTATGATCCTACACCACTAAATTGCGTATACGGTGAGCCGGTGTGCCTCTTTAAATTGACGAGTTTTGATTCTCGTGGACTTGTTACTCAACTTAGCATTAAACAAAGACAATTGGTAATCCCAGAAACTCGTACGCACAAGGAACATTGCAACATTATGAACAATAGATTTAGTTTTCTTTGTGACGAATATAAAAGCAAAGTTGTCAATTTGTTTTTACCTTAATCAAGTTGCTCTATCTATCCTGTGCTGCAGATATTCCATGGTAACACGAATCAAACCGCACCGGTAACCATCATGTTTCAGCAGCCGATCCGAGCACGCTTCATCCTTGTCACTCAAACAGACATCGGATATCCAGCTGTAAGCATTGAACTCATTGGATGCAGAAGTAAGTTCCTTGAAAGTAATAACCCAACTGAATTGTAATTCCAACTGCTGGTGTTGTTTTACTTGTTGGTTTGGCTTTAATCTTAATATAAAGAAATAACAACGATCTGAAACGTGTATAAAGCAAGCCTTGTATTAAAGTGTTTTGAAACAGTATAGCCTGCTAATTTACACCTTTCAGTATAGCCTGCTAATTTACACCTTTCAGTATAGCCTGCTAATTTACACTTTTCAGTATAGCCTGCTAATTTACACTTTTCAGTATAGCCTGCTAATTTAAACCTTTCAGTATAGCCTGCTAATTTACACCTTTCAGTATAGCCTGCTAATTTACACCTTTGATATAACTTATATTCTAGAACACGCGTGCAGTAACTTTTCTCAAAAAAAGCTTACCAGACATTAAAAATTGCTTACTTAATTTTTGAAAAAGTACCTGAATCCTTTAAAAGAGCATCAAATAATATTTGTATTTTATTTTGTTTTTTCCAGATGATATTCTTGAGACTGCCAACAATCAAGCCTTCAGCATTCACCATCGTACAGATAATAACCAAAACGACACAAACTGCCCAGGTCTGAATAGTGAAGGAGGATGGTGGTTTAATAGATGCTCTGGTATACCTGGTGTAGATAATAACCTTAACGCTGAATATATCCAACCTGGTGATACTAAGGGTCCATACAAACGAGTTATTAGAGCTACTGAATGGAATGGGTCTCGTATTGTAAAGACTGAAATCAAAATTCGCCGCCAATCTCCACCTCGTGGCTAAAAATATTTCAGGATGAAAATGTTCTAAGCCCATTCACGGTCAAACGATTAGGAAACGCACAATCGCATGTTGGTGCGTTTATTTGTTAAATCGAAAAGCTGTTCAGCCGAGTCTTAAACATGTGTTACAAAAATCCGTTTAAAATTTGGTCTTTCACCGTCAAAAGATCAAGAAACGCAGACTAGTATGTTTGTGCATTATTTATCATACTCATTTACGGTTTGCCATACAAGATGGCGACTTTTCATGGCAAAAAGGGTTATTCAATACGGTCTATCAGCTAAAACAAATCGAATGCAGCATGACTGGTAACCTGGTGTTTTACTTGGCTCAAAAATGTTTTTTTAGATTACGTAGTTGAATTGGCCATGTTTGCCCTAAAATCTTTATTTATTCATATTGTGCACTTATTAAGCATTGTTTTAATCAAAGTAATTTTGAATTGTATTTCGTAGCTAGCTGCTGAAACCATATTTAAAATTCAGAAGAAGTTATCACATTAATGTAAAGTTAAATAAACTTTTCGTAAACATAAAAAACAAACTGCTAAATAAGTTACAGTTACGTTACGATTTAGAGGAAACACAGGTAGAAATGAATTTATGGGCAATGAGTGGGGTTTAACTTAAGGAAAACAAAACCTTTGTAATTGATTTGAATTTTACAGAGTTCAAATTTTAAAAATGGTTTCTTGTAGAGGTTGATGTAAACAACAAATTTAAAAGGGTTTTATGAATATAGCGAACGGATTATTTAACTTTTCAGCACAATTCGGAAGGAAGAAGTATTAAGTAATAAGCATTGCCGCTTTAAAAAATTATAACTTTAGATAAATGTTCAGTGACTTTATCAAAATCACGCAAATGTAATACTTTGACTGTTATTTTCTACAAACAAAACGGCACAGCGTTTTGTCCCTTTTACTCAGCAATCTAACTTGTCAAACAGCCATATCAAACAATGCGTACCATGGTAAAATGAAACAGTTGCCATGGTAATACGTTAATCTTTTCAGTTTGTTCACCTGTATATGTTACATTAAAACAAGTCTGTTAAAACAAGTCACGAGCTCTGTGTTGATCAACATCCCCCTAACATACCATAACAACATTGAAGGAAAATGATTACATTGTGTTCCCATGCCTAATTATCGATGGTTTTGATGTCATTTCGTTAGAGATACTGTCAGGGCCTTGTCACACAAGGTCAATTTACATGGAGGCAAACCAACTGCAGTGAATGTTACAGGACTACTTTGGTGGCAAATTTGTCAAACAATGCAGTTCCGTTTCCAGTTGGACAAACAACTTAGCCTTGCAAGGGAAAGATTTGTTCTTGAAATTTGAACAGAAACCTTCAAACATATCATTATGTATACAACTTTTAACAACGACTGCTGAATGATAAATGAACAGAGAAGTTGTACCTGTGCTTTTACATAGGTGGAAATACTTTTACAAAACTTTTGTTTTCCAATCTTAAGTATTACAATTCAGCTTGATTCAAGAACTTCTGTCACATGCAATTTTCACTAAATTTTAACTTATTTTAATTAATATTTGCACCTATCAATATTTGTGTGTTAAGGTAGTATTATATTGGTGTTGATTAATATGGTAAATTATTGGTAAAATTGTCATCTCATAAACCATTTTCAAGACTAAGTTTTAAAAAGAAATGTTGTTAAAATTAAATACATGAAAGCTGCGATTGAGTAGAAGAATAACAACAGCTTCATATTTGTCAACAAAGCAAACATGGCAAAAATCCTTAAAAGAAACATTACGTTTTACCAAACTGTGGTAAAAAAAAGCTTTGTTTTAAGAAGGGTTTCTGATTTTAAGTGTTGTAATTCAATTGTAATTGTTTTGAAAAGTTCCTAAATTTAGGGGAAAAGTGTTTATTTTAGTGGTGGTACTTGCCGTTAATTGTTTAACAAATTCAGTAACTAAGGCAATGGGTTGGATTCAAATCCCGGTCGCTGGGTATGTATGGCTAGATGGAAGATATATAGTTGTTGTGAGTGTTTGGATTAAGTTATAGTGACTTATAAGTGACAACATGTCTGTCTACAGAGAGCTGAAATGGTTTAGGGGATAAAACAATAATCCGCAAAACTGATGGAAATTGTCAACAAAACAACCAATGTTGGTGGTATGTGTCAATGTAATCAAATAAGAATTACAAGCAAGCAAACTCAAAACGAGACAAACACATGAACACACTTGATAGTTAACGGTTAAAATAGGTCACAGCTACTTGTTAAAAATCATTCAACTAAATTTTAAGTAAGAAGTAGATCATTATTGAGCTCTCCTACTGCCAGTTTTCAAAAATTTACAAAGTCTCTTGGTTTTAGTGGAGCAAAACATGATAAACTAGACTAAAATGGTACCAGAAAGATATCTGTTGAACAAAGAGAATATTATTATAATTAACATTTATTTCTGAACACTGACCTTTAAAAGTTAAAGGCAAACGATGGTAGCGGGCATCAACTGGTATTTGTTTTATAGTTCGCTATTGTAAGCAACGGAGTTAATTTACATCTGGTGACCAAGCAGGTCCTTTACACTATCGCAGAAGATTTGTTAAAGCTTTCAATTCTGAACAAATCACAATCAAATGAGAAATCAATAATCTTTATCTAGGTAACCTTATTATATAATCAGTCATGAGAAGATTTAAACCTTTCAACATTTGTTGAGTTATTATGTATTATTATATCGATGTATGTATTATTGGTAATAGTTGAAATCATTGTTAAATGCTAGAATTCTCTTTTGATGAATTAAACAAACATCAAAATGCTAACGACCAGGAAAACGAGTTGGACGACTTAGGGTTTTACTATTTTCTGAGTAAACAAATAATGTATTGAAAATAATGAAATACAACAATACAAAAAAAAAAAAAAAATTTGCCAAAAGCAATGAACGTTTACTGATATTGATACTCAAGAATTCAAGCTTTAATAATGGTTTCTTCTGATTTAAGAATGTCTTATTTAAACGTAACTTTATCAAGCTAACAAAAAAAAATAGACCTAGATTTTACTTCAATTGCATGTTTTAATTGAATGTCTTTATTGCACTGGAATCAAAGTAAAGTGGCAAAGATAATCGGTTTGTGGGTTCGAATCTAGGTCGATACAAAAAGGTTTCAGGCCATCACATAATGCCTCGATAAATAGGGCTGTAAAATGATTAAGAATACCGGTAACACTTACCAATCAAAAAGGGGGCCAAACTGCTAAGTTGTTGAATAATCAAAAACAAACCATTATCCTTGCCACTTTTAAAATCTTACATTTTGTTCCTCGATTGTGGTTAAACTTACACGGTTTGAAAATAGTAGAAAGCTTCCGGTGAAATCTTACTTCATGAGGTGCTGTGTTTTTTTTTTAGAAATGATTAAACAATGGCACAACGTACACCCTATTTACCGGTTTTATTACCACATACGACACAGAAACAGATTGGTTCGATCAACAGAGTGGCCTGGGCAGCCTTTTATTTGTTCATGCTGCAATGAGCCAAGCCATAACAAAATGCTTGTATTTTATAAAGCTTAACCAGATCTCCGGCTGTTGCCTGCCATCCGCAAGATCGTCTAAAATGTGTTTAATGCAAACCAATAAGCTGAACTGATTCCCGGTAGTCGCTTCACCCGCGAAATCAAAAGTAATAAATAAAGCAAGTAAAGCCAAACTGATTTCCGCGAAATCAACAACAGTAAATCAACCAATAGCAAAACTGACCTCCGGCCGTAGCTAAATCCGCGAGGTCGCCAAAACTACTACTGCATACAGGTTTCCGGACGAGGCTGTACCGCGAAACCAAAAGCGTTAAAATAAAAGGTTTGCAAAGGAACTTGAAATTAAAGCAAATATAGCACAGTTAAATAAACAGCACATATTCCCCGGTTGTTGGCAAATTAAGCCAAAGCGCCTAAAATACGGTTCATCTCGTCAACGCAGAATACCATAGTTATAACAATCACAAACTCGCCCTTCCAAATTTTTTCGTGCAACGCTAAAAGGGCGCGGCGGCTCCAAGATCGTCACAAACGCTATGCAGTGGCGCGCTATCTAGCCCAACGCGCTAACGGAACTTACAAATACTGGTGTATTGAAAGATTCACCGATCGTTGTCGGCGGCATCACTGCCCCATGCACCGCCGCTGCCGTTGGTGGAACCGTAGATGTCGATGGAGGTACCCCATCCGCCATAACATTCCATCCATTATTCAATTCAATTCAATTCAAAAATGGTTTATTAAAACATGACTCGCAGTTAAAAAAACTGAATTGCACATGTCAACATCATAATATGTTTAAAAAATTACATTAAGTAGAAGTTAACAAGGAAATGGACATCAGATAAAAATTATTATTAGATATTCATTGGCAAAAATACATTGGTAAAAAAAAAAAACCAGTAGGCACAATTATTAAATATACACACATAACTATATTAAAAGGTATTTAACAGACTGACGATTTGAGGAATTGCACTTTGTTTGTAGCGAACTGTTTTACATCTGGGTGGGTCATATTTGTTGGTGTGTCTTAAATTAATCTGACAGTTTCTATGGGGAGGTAGCCAATTTCTACACATGTGATGGGAGTCGATTGAATAAGCAAAATCGCTACACAGTTTGTCTCGACGGTTTTCAAGGGTTTCAAGTTTACACACATTTAAAGCTTCCCTATAAGTAGAATAGTTCTTACCAAAAATTATCCGACACACCCTTTTTTGATTACGTTCCAATTTGTTGACCTGCTCTTTAGTTAGATTACCATTGAACAAAGGAACACAGTAGTCTAAAACAGGTCTAACATAACCCTTGTAAATTGCCAATAGATCGTTCACAGGTAGATTATGAGAACGTAAACAACGCAACATGTACAACTTTCTGTTACATTTTTTGATTATCTCATTGACATGTCTGTCCCACTTTAAATTGTCTTGAATAATCACACCCAACACTTTAACGTAATGCACATTTTCTAATGGAGTGTCATTAATGAGCAGGATTTCATGATGTTGCAAGTTTCTGGCAAAAGACACTGACATGGTACAACATTTGGCTGCATTTAACTTCATGTTATTAAGTCCAGTTTTGTAGATTGACTAAGGACTGTTGAATATGAGGTAATTGAACATAATTTCGACTTTCAACAAAGGTTAAGTCATCAACATATTTATAGTAAGGGGTGTTGTCATCAATACAAGCATCGTTGATCATAATAAGAAACAATACTGGGCCTAACTTTGTTCCTTGGGGGACTCCAGTGTGAATTGTTTCCCAGGAGGAAAATGTTCCTTTATACTTCACACGCTGCTTACGACATTCAAGAAAACTAATAACCCAGGACACAATACATGGCCGTACTTGTAACTGAAGCAGTTTTTGAACCAATATATTATGATCAATTCGGTCAAATGCTTTAGAGAAATCCGTTAAAACAATGGTGAAAATTTATTTAGGGTTGTCTGCATTTTCGTACAACTGATGCAACAATTTTACCAAATAACGACAAGTGGATAATTTGCGTTGATTGCCAAATTGGTTAAAATCAATTTTCCCGGCAACGTCATCCAACAACCATTTACCTACAAAGGTTTCCGTAATTTTGGCAAAACAACTGGTAAGTGCAATTGGTCTCAGCTCAGCAATGGTCGGAGGATTAGTTTTTGGGATTGGTACTACTTCAGCACATTTCCATTGTTCAGGGACTTTTGCCTGATCAAAGGAAGTGTTAAGAATGTCAGTAAGTGGGAAAGACAACTCATAAGCAAACTCACGCAATATACGTACAGGTAAATCACCAGAAATACTAGACTTGTTAGTTTTAAGCTGACGAATTTCCTTGTATACTTCTCTTGGCTGATCATGCGGACAAGGCATGGGTGACGGTAAATAGGGAGGTAATAGTGATCTATCAATACTTGGAATGTCCTTAGCTATAGATATAAAATGATTGTTTATCAAATTATCTACATGTTCAAACTGTCCATTGCAATCAACCCCAGGAACAGTTATGGGTGGCTGATCTCGTCGGCCTTGGGTGAGTAACTTTATTTGTCGGTGCCAGCCAGCAGGGTCCTTGGTCTTCAGATGACGAACTTTATTTTGGTAGTAATGTCTCTTGGCTGACGAGATAGCATGCATGACTCTAGTCTTCACATGACTCCATAAGGGCCGGTTGTTTTGATGCCAAGCCTGTTGTCGTTGTTTTATAACCGCTTTAATTTCGGCCGTGATCCATGGCTTGTCGGTCGCGTGGAAACGAATATTGCGAGTAGGTAAGTGGACACCAAGGTGCTGTTGGATTGTTTTGCATAGTAGATCACACTTTTGAGATGGATCATCGATTTGCAAGTTTTCTTCCCAGGTATGGCTAGTGAGCCATGAACCGAATGACCTGAGGCCACTGTCTGTCAATGGGCGTACAGTCTTCTTGCGACTAACTTGGTTAGTTTTTACAACTTTGTCTTTAGGCACCCAAAGTACACAATTATGGTCGCTTCTAGCCACTGGACATAAAATTTCAGTCTGAAAATAAAGATAAGAATAATTTGTGATAATCTTATCTAAAATGTTAAGACCTCTAGTCGGCTGCAAGACAACTTGAGTAAAACGCTCATCCTGTAAAAATCCTTGGATATCCAAGTCATTAAAATCTCCAATCAAAGAAATTCCAGCACCCGGATACTGTACTTGAAGAGAATCAATGCTTGCAATGAGATGATCTATATAGTCTTTGGCATGAGGACTCCTTGGTGGGAAGTAGACAACACACGTAATAAGAGATGACATTTGACGTGGTAGTCTAGGGGGTCTCATGTGGATCCAAAGAGCTTCAATGTTATCAGGAACGTGTATTGGTAGTTCCCTCGCTTTCAAAAAGTGCCTAGCATAAAAAGCCACTCCACCACCCTGGCGGTTGCTTCTTGATTTGAAGTTAGCAGAAAATCCAGGAATGGCAAACTGGTCGGGAGGCGAATCAGGGTGTAACCAAGTTTCAGTAATAGCTATGGTATCAGCATTGTTGGCATTGGCTACCATAGTTATTTCATCAAATTTGTTGACTATTGATCTAGAGTTTAGCAGGAACAGTGTAGGTTAGCAATATGTTTTCTTGGGACGAGCAGTCGTCGTGATTGTTACCTTTGTTAGACATCTTGATTGGAGTCTTATGGCTGATTTTTCTTGAACACTTGGTGCTGCAGGTAGACGTGGGCGTATTAAAACATCAATCTTCTCATTGTTGACATTATTGTTATTGTGGATAATTGGATGTTGGAGGTTGACAGCATTTCGATGTGTCTTCAACCCACCACGGTGTCCTCGACGAGTAGCAGGTTTGGTGTTAAGTCCAAGAGTTTTGATGATGTTCCAAGTTGGTGGTGGAACTTTTAGCTTGTCACATTTGGCCCTAACACTGTGAAGATAACGACTGGAATACTGGCGAATCGAGTCCTGTGTAGTTGGTCCTGGGTTTAGGATCAATATCACCACATTGAACCAATGACTGAAATGTTGAAGTTGAGTTGTCGTAATATTGAACTCTTGGCCCTACATATTTAAAAGGTATATGTTTAAGCTCACGTATACCTGCAGTAAAACTAGGAACCAAGTATACAGTACATTGTGTCCTGCTGTAGAAACTCCATGAAAGCAGCAGAAGTAACACAATGTGACCCTTGTTACTAGTCATTGTTCAGTTAGCAGATCACCATTCAAGAAGCATGTAGTCCCTTGTAGAGTATTTTGTTGTTGATTGGCACAGTTGAGCGAGCATGGCCAAGATGGAAGAAGTAGTATGAATGTTATTAAAGACAACTTCAGGTATAGGTTCAGAGAAACGATTATTAAAAACACCTTCAAATTGTTAAAATGTTCAGTTCAAAAAGATCCTGCAGTGTCAGTGGGCCTTAATGCAGTGTTTACTAACAAAACTAGAGCCTCAAGTAGACTAAAAAAAACACACACAAAGACAGTTTTGGAGCAAGTTTGGTTGAGCTGTATGTAGTACAGCGCCCAATCACAGGAAGCACTAGCTAAAAAGAAGCCTTGAAATTTGTTGCAACAAATTACTAGAGTGTTTAAACATAAAATTTGCTGCTCAAAATCAAATTCTGACAGCCTATGTAATACTGTTTACCTCCAAAACGCCAGTTCTCAAAAAGTTTCTTTTTAAAATGTATCGATGCACATGTTTTCAGCAATATGGTGCAACCATGGATCGACAGCATAAAACATGACGACTGCGAGTGAGATCCAGCAATCCATACGTATGCGCTGACAACCTGCACAGCTTGAAACAATGGACCGATTACAATGGAAGCTATTGTTCCCCCTATTACCAATACAACAACAAAATGTGATGCGTCTTCCAGTGTGAATCATTTCGAGATAGTGTATTATGTAACATTTCCATCGCAATGAACACAAACAAGACAAGCAAGAATGATATGGATTAAAACAATCCCAGCTGGAATGTATCTCTGTGAGTAGACTTTGGCAAAACAATAACAGCCAGCCACAGCGGTTGCTTGGTACTACATCATCGTCCCTGGTCTCTTGCTCCTCGTCTGTGTGAGCTGCCTCATAACCATCTTGACTCCTACTAGCTGCAGGTGGTTTCACCAGAGCTCCACAAACAGCGATATGTAATGATAATCCCCCAAGTAGTAGCATTGTTCCCCTCCAGCCGTAGATGTCTAGGAAAAGCTGTATCAAGGGCACAAACGCCACGAAGACGAAGGAGTTGCCAATGGAAGACATAGCGTAGGCTGTTGTGATGGATTTATTAAAATAGCTTCCAATCAGATGCTTCGTTATCACGTAGGAGATGCCAATGGCTGATCATGCAAATGTAGAGGACACAATTTTTAACAAACAACTTATGATTTGAATAAAGAAATAAAGATGATTACAATTATGCCCCATATATCGTGGAAGTGTCGTGGCCGAGCGGATACGAACACCGAATTTAAACTCCGGTGTTTCTGATCAGCATAGTGTGGGTTCGAATCCCACAGTCGTGACACTTGTGGCGTCCTTGGGATGGGCCGTAAAGCCCTTGGTCCCATGTGCGGTGTAACGCATGTAAAAGAACTTATTGATCAGAGAAGGGGTTCGCCCCGGTGTTCTGAATGTGCCGTAGCACCTTGCAGACCCTTAAAAGTTACTACATTCTAGGGTTTCAAAATGTATACCATAAAAAACCTATTGAAAGATTGATATATAAATACCTCAGACAGTTTCGCTGTTCCTATGGACCGATCCGGCCTATCAATCAAACTGCGCGCGTTCATTTGACCAATCACAGCAATGATTGTGGTCGGACAAACTCGGTCATGCGTGCGCGTATATTTGGCAGAATCGTGCAGAATGTCATTGGGAGTTTTCGTACACGTGTCTTGCTCGAGTTTGCGGTGGGCGGAGCTTAGTGGAAAGTCGGATCGGTCCATTGGTGCACAGCGCGTCACGTGGGTGTGTTTAAACCTTTGATTATGACCAGTCAAAAGTGTTGATATGGGCGTGACACGCGAGCTTGCACCTGTGCTTATAAGATAGTTTGTTCATTCATATTGGTCGAGAGCGACGGCTGAAATAGTTCTGCCATCCCGATACGCGCGACGCGCACAGCATTCCCTTATAAGGAGTTGTTTATCTGCTAGGGCCTTACCATTTCATAGCTGGAGGGGTGCTGTGTTGAAATAAATCATTGAACAATTATAACTGTTGCATTTAGTTTACTTTTTGACCAAAAAGTGTTGATATTTTTTGACCGAAAAGGTATTTATGGACGGGAATCAAAGTGTGTTGAATCGGTTTTCAAATTCAACACACATTGATTCCCTTATTACACTCAGCGCCGTATCTTGGTACGTGCGCTGTATAAGACTTCAAAATTATTGTGGCCGATGACGTCATACACATTGTCCCGTGTCAAACATAAAGATGCGTAACAAACATAGGGTGCACTTTGCCAAAGGTCTAGAGGTATTGATTTGTTTGTTTGTATTCGTATTTAAGAAATTTCTCCAAACTTCGCTACTATATCTAATTGTTTTCGTGATCACTCATTCCTTTACTTACCTGTAATTACGGTAAGGATGAAGGTTATGACGTATAAACTGGATAGGAATGACGCAGTTATCATGGAGATACCAGCAACTAATCCACTCACTGTCACCACAGTCCTGGCGCCAAATCTCTCCTTTAGAGGCGTAGCTAAGACACCTGTTCAGAAGGAGCAAACTTGTTAAAGATGAGCTATAATGGTACTCCTACATTAAAATCACTATCAGAACTTGTTTATGTTGTGTTCAGCTATCAATTTATTGTTGTGGTCATGTTTTTCTCCAAATAATTTTGCTACAATTTGACCCAAAAAAATTTGACCTCGATTCTTCGATTTTGAAATTTCCCGCCCTGTACTGGTTCCCGGCTATTAAACCAACACTGAAACCAAAGCGGATTTGTAAACCAGCGGACGTCATGAACGTGGTCAAAAAATGGTGACGTCACACCCATGAAGCAACGAGAGTAAACAAAGATTACGCCATGTTACTCCGTGTGTTGTGTATGCGTTTTCATCCACACTATAGTCGTGCGTGTGTGCTACGAAGCTTTTTGTTTCTAGTGTATCAGCTATAAATACTGCCGACTATTTGGTTGTTTGTGGATGCACTAGAAGTTTCAAAATTTGTGTAAGAAACATCGAGAGAATTCAGGGGGATCTTCTACCACCAGGCCCCAGCCAGTGCTGCTTGTGCATGCTACGACGTCGGGGGGGGGGGGGGGGGTCCCACTGCCGTGGCCCTGGTCACAAGTGGCCGTGGAACAGCAAAAGAATCAAGGCATTACAGAAAAGAGAGGGAGAAAAGCCTGGTAAGTACTTGTTAATAATTTTTAAAAATCTACTACTGAGAAACTATCTCCATTATTAATTCAGGCCCAATACATGTACATGTAATTATAATAAGAAAAATAGTAAACAATCTCTACCCTTTTCATGCAAGGAACAATCATCATGCTGTCAAATGACACGATGTGCATGCTCTGAATCTGACTACCATAAAATAGCTACATAGTGTATTGACTCTGTTGAGTGATGAATCCATGTAGCCACCCAGTGCGTTTGGCATGTTTATGCCCTGGTTTACACTTTCTGGCAAGTTCATGCTCAAACATGTGTGAACACTATATTAATCCATTTAAAAAGTTGATTGTTACAGTAAACAGTTTATTGGCCTTGCTGACATGTATTTATATTGGTCTATGCTGGATTGCTGGACATTGTTTTTGCCAAAGCTGCCTAAGAATTGTTCGTGTTTTTTTTTTAAGGCACAGCTCAAAAATATGTTCAAACTCCCATCCATATAATTGCCCATCCATGGTCATTTTTTTTCCTAATTCAGGAATTACCAATTCCGGAGAAGTTTAGTGTGAAGTTTTCCTATAGCTGTTGTTTATTATTGGCTTGGCACGGTTAATTACATGGAGTGTTTACTATATTTTTATTTGCATTTGTAAAATAAGGCCAGTTCTTTTTCAGCACTAGTTTTTTTATTTATTTTTTGTTTTTGTATTTTTTTGATAGAAATAACTCGCAGCTCTACACTACAATGAGAATGCAGGACGAAGACAATGCAGGACGGAGACATGCTAGCCAGAACTAGAAATGGAGACCTAAGATTCTCAATAGCACTTTAGGTAAGTAGTAGGCCTATGCATGCAAATTTTCAGAGGATCAGATGATTTCTTCATTTTTAGTTTTTCAGCTGCCCCTTTGAAAACTGTTCAAGGTGGAGGGGGGGGGGGGAGGGGATGGGGTGTTGAATCGCAAGAACCCCCCCCCCCCTGATCTGTACCTGAACAGTTTTGTACTAGGTGTAGATCTGGGGGAGGGGGTGGTTGGAGGTCATGTTTTTATCAGACATAAAGAAAACCTGCCCCCTTGGTTTTGTTGCATGTGGACTCCTTTTGTTCTGGTTTTGCGTTAACTCCTGTAAGGTTCTTTTCAAAACTACGCCAACTCAAAGAGAGATTGTCAGTTCATGATGTTACGTCAAACCTTCCGAGATTGTATTTCTGCCTTGTAAATTTTCAAGAAATCCCACATAACGATTATTTGGTTTTGTTTTTTATTTTTCATAAACAGATACGCAAAGAATGCATGCACAATGCACTTGTTCATTGTCAGCAGGGTGACAAAACATGAAAACAACTCCATCCGCAGCTGATGTGTAACCCCCGTGTCATTGACATCAACCTTCACCAGCCGGAAAAGGATGGAGCAGCTTTTTTTTTTTTTTTTTTTTTTTTTGGGGGGGGGGTGGGTCAAAGGTAGTGGGTTCAACTTTGTTTAAGAAAGAATGACCTGTGCCCAGTTTCATGGATCTGTTCACCACCAAATTCTGCGCTTATGATCACCGTTCTCTGCTTACGTCCAAATGCTAAATTTCTGCGCTAGCTGTGTAAGCGTAGAATGTCTGGTATAAACCGAGTATGCACCCATGACCCGCAAAAGCCAAAATTCGCTGGTAACCTGTGAAACGCGCTTGATGTAAGCACAGAATTCCCTGCTTCCGCAAGTGCCGATTCTTTGTTTACAGTATGCAGATCCATGAAATTGGGCCCTAGCCTGTATATACACATAGATTTTTTGGTGTTTTTTTTGGGGTGGGGGGGGGTTCCATGGTAGTAGAATCAACTTTGTTTGAAGAAAGAATGACCTGTGCCCAATTTCATGGATCTGTTCACCACCAAATTCCGCGCTATGATTACCGTTCTCTGCTTACGTCCAAAGGCTAAATTTCTGCGCTCACTTTGTAAGCGTAGAATGCCTGGTATAAACCAAGTATGCACCCATGACCCGCAAAAGCCAAAATTCGCTGGTAACCTGTGAAACGCGCTTGATGTAAGCACAGAATTCCCTGCTTCCGCAAGTGCAGATTCTTTGTTTACAGTATGCAGATCCATGAAATTGGGCCCTAGCCTGTACACATTTATTTATTTATTTATTTTTTTTGATAGGGGGGGGGGGGTTCCATGGTAGTTTGTTTAAAAACAGAATGACATGGTCTGTAAACAATGATTTTATTATACTCTTTTAATGTACAACTTAATTTACAATTTACAAAGAGAACCACAGCTAACTAGGTACATAACATGTCTTAGGTTTTTTTATTAGGGGGAGGGGCGTTGACAGGGTTGTATAGTTAACTTTGTTTGAAGACGGAATGTTCAGATGATTTCGCTATCACTAGGCAACCTTTTTTCAATTTTGATATTTTAGACTCAAAAATAAACTACTGTCGTTTGCAAATACATACATTTTTAGTGTTGTCGTTATTATGGAGGTGTACATGTAGGCTTCTGTTTTTTTTTTTTTTGTTTTTATATTTCTGCTAACCAAGTTGAATGTTGTTACCATGTTAATCATAGTGTATTGTTGACAACAGGTGGCAAGTTTATTGCACATAAGTGCTAAATTATTCAATTTGAACCACACACCTAAGCCATAGTAATTTACATTTTGTGTCTTTCAGAGGGGTGGGTGGTTCAAATTAAATTAATCAATTTGAACCACCCACCCCTCTGAAAGACACAAAAAGAAATAATATACATGTACATGTATGCATAAATTATTATGCTTATAAAATTATTTCTCACTCCCTCCGGATCATTATAACTAGGAAAATTGTTACGACTGCAGACAAATAAACCAAAACAAAGCTGCCTAATCCGTTGGTGGATACGAAAATCCTTCCACTGTACTGTACATGAGGGTTTGGAAACGTCCTTCGTGTTGCTGCCATCAAACTTGATGTCAGTGGCAGCGATTGAACGGCCGAGATAGTCCTAAGCTCACCACTTGCTGATATTCAACATTGCAATATTTTCTGTAAAACAAAACAAAATAATTCTTACAAAATTATTAACAAAAGAATTCATACAAAATTATTAACAGATTTGTGGTTTGCATGGTCACGTGTCAATATTGTATGTGTGTACCTGAATTGCTTTAAAACTATACCCATGCCAGAAGGCAATCATAATCCAAAGTAGCAGTTACATGCATGTACATGAGATATTTGTGTATGCACATGTGTCAACCACCACGCAGTTACTTGGTGGAGAAAAACAACAACATGAGTTATCTACAATATCAGTTTAAATTGATAGTGTATGAATTTTGCCAACAAAGTATAAAACGCAAGACAAAAATTACCCCTCCCCTCACATTTCTACTGCCTAAGTCAGTGCATGTGTTGTTCACATACATGTATTATAACGTGAATGGAGGTAAACAATAAACCTTGTCCATCATGTTCGTTCATGTTTTAATTTAGTCAAGGATAGCCTTAAACTATTTTTATGAAGCAGAAATAAACTGATCAAACGAAGCATCATTCAGTATAATTCATGAAACGTTTTGTGGCCTTACCAGTCTGGCTTTAGCCGTCGATCATCAGGGTTTGGCTCATCGTCTTCGGCCTGACGATCATCGTCCCCGGGCTGGTTAACTACATGTACTCATAACACGTCTTCGGCTTCTCAATCGTCCGGTGAGCTCCCCTTATCGCTAGAGCCCTCACTTTCCTCTGAAGTGCCTCCCTGAAATGCCTTTTCCTCATCTATACTGTGGTTTTCCCAAGACTCGCTGCCATCGGACATTTTCGCTGTTTTTTGTGTCGAAAAAATGCAGCCTATAGTGTCCGATGTTATTCCACATTCAAAATGCACGCACACGATTGACCTGACACACTGTGTACAGAGCTTCGGTACGTGGTGTGACGTCACACACTGTGTATGAATGGTTCGTGGGTCACCGGCTTTTGCCGAAACTGAGTTTTCTGGGTCGGAGTACGCCGCGCGAATTTGTGTTTTTTTTTGCATGAAGGAAAAGGTTTTATTGAATACTACTAACATATCAGTCCTTATTTTACATTTCTTGTACAAAAATAGTAATATTGGCTATATCAAAAATCCGTTATAGCTCATCTTTAAAGAAAACATGGTGAGGATGAAGGTGATTGCATATAAACAGGATTGGAATGACGCAGTTATCATGGAGATACCAGCTTCCAATCCACTCACTGTCACCACAGTCCTAGCGCCAAATCTCTCCTTTAGTGGCGTGGCTAGGATACCTTTTATGAAAGTAAGTTTTTCAAAAGTAAATTAGAAAAGTAAAACGTATTACATCTCACTGGGATGCGTTAACCTGGCATTTTTGTAATAGATTACGCTGTGAACTTGGAAAAGAACCTTTGAAATAAATAAAAACATTAACAAGGATGAACACTTGCATGATTATTGAGTTCTTACGCTTGTGTTTGCAGGCAAAGTGGCGGCCGTTAGCAAGCATTTGGCGTGAACTCTTTCGCAATTTTTTCCTTCCCTTTCAGTGCCTTCAGCAGTGGACGCCTTTGAAAATCGGGGTATCACAACATCCTAAAATAGCAAACCAGTGAAAATTTGAGCTCAAAAATTGGTCGTCCAAGTTGCGAGAGAGTAATGGCACACAAAGCACCCTTGTAGCACAAGTTGTGTGCTTTCACATTATCGAATTCGACTTAACTGACGCCTCGAACTCAATTGAAATATTTTAGTGAGAAATTACTTCTTAAAACAAAATTCGTTACTTCAGAGGGAGCCGTTTTTTCTCACAGTCAACAGCTTCCCATTCCTCGTTTCCAAGATAAGATTTATGCTAACAATTATTTTTAGAAGTTACCAACAGTGTCCGATGGCTTCAAGCAAACCCCTAGCTACTTTCCTTCTAGAAAACATAAACATGCTTTAGTCTTTAAAAAAAAAAAAGGTTACACAAACCCCAACAAAACACAAAACTGACTCCTTTACCCAAATTATTCTGACTCAAAACAATACGAATTGAGTCAAAGTAGAATCTTGGCTTTATAATCAACCCCAAACAGAGTAGGAGAGTTAGGACCTACTTTACCTACAGACAGACAGGACTTTGCAGATGACATTGCCCTACTTACAGAGCAAATCAGTCAAGCAAAAGAGCTTCTTGACAGGGTGGAGACTGAATGACAAAAAGTGGGTCTGCAGTTAAAGTCACCTGCAAGTGGTATTTTTTCAAAATAAAACTTTTGTCACTAATAATTTTTATATGTGTTTTGATGAGTGGAATGTGAATAAACAGTTAACTAAGGTTTTAAAAAATCAATTCTTATGTTATTTACAACTTTAACAGTAGACCCCAACCCGAGAGGGCGCTGTTCGTGACGTAGATGTACGGACCAAGTCGTGAGTTTGTACGTTTCAAAAAGATTTTTTTTTTTTTTTTTTTTTTTCCGGCAATGCCGACCAGGTGTATTGCTGCTGAATGCAGAAAAACACTTTTTGCAATGTACCAACTCACGACTTGGACGTACATGTACTTTGCACGTGTTTTTACTATACGCATTGCAGGCAAAGTCCGCCTCGATTGACGTCACAAAAGGGGTAGGCGGAGTCAGCCCCCCAAACAAATTTATATATGTTTTAAACATATAAAAAATAATAAAAAATGTTTTATTGTTCGTAAGCTATACTGTTATGTTTTAAAGGAAACAAATATTTCCAGGTGACTTTGAACATCAAGAAGACAAAGTACATGGCATACAATACGGAAGACGAGGGTACATGCCTCAAAGCAATTAATGGGGACAAACTTGTAAGACAAGCTGACTTCAAATATCTAGGGTCATGGATTGACAACACAAGCAGGGATATCAAAGTTAGGAAAGCTCTGGCCTGGAAAGCACTCCACAGCATGAAAAATGTATGGTGTACAAAGATGAGTAAACACCTGAAAGTACAGCTCTTCGTGGCCACTGTTGAATCAGTGCTACTTTATGGGTGCGTAGCATGGACATTAACATCTGTTCTACATAAACAACTTGACGGTTGCTACACCAGAATGCTACACCATGTGCTTGGTATCGGGAGCGAAGAACATCAAACACAGACCTTTATCTCGGGTTCCCCAAGCTTAGCGCCAAAATCTGCGCAGAAGACTGAGGTTTGCAGGGCACTGCTAACGCCACCCTGAGCTTCCAGCCAGCAAGCTTGTGCTCTGGGAGCCCAAGCAAAGTCAAGCTCAAAGAGGTCGAGGCCATCTGACCTATGTCGATCTGCTGAAAAAAAGGACAATGGATTTGAGACAGCGGGGGAAGTGTCCACATGCATCCTGGAGAAACCTCCGCCGTAATATCATTGACCGAGGACAACACTCGAAATAGAAGAAACATAATCTTGTTTAGGTAAAAAATACTAGTGGAATAGTTTAAATGATTCTTTTAAATCTTCACCGTCTTTATCTATGTTTGTTAAAAACCTAAGATCTCAGTTCCTTGACTCTTATTCATAGTCTCAAAAGGTGTAACTTGTAAGTTGTGTTGGCCTTGTCTCGTTGTCTTGTCTGTTTCCTTTGTCCTTTGTCCTTTCACGGTTCCGTGGTTTTATGTTTGTTTGTCCATAGGTTATGGTACAAAAGCGTTCTGCTTCACCAATGTTGTCATTCTCCCGGTTATTATTAATACATTGTGCACCAATTATTTGTATTATCTCATGTTACTGTGTTACTTGGGTAATTTCAACTTATTGTGCTTTTTTGTAATATAATTGCGGTATTGAAATAAATGTTACCATTGTATCAGTGAGTTGCAAAGAGTCGATCATTCTACAACTGCTGAAACGTTAGGGTTTTGTAAGTTAAAGGCAGTGGACACTATTGGTAATTACTCGAAATAATTATTAGCATAAAACCTTTCTCGGTGACGACCAATGGGGAGAGGTTGACGGTATAAAACATTGTGAGAAACGGCTCCCTCTGAAGCGCCATAGTTTTCGAGAAAGAAGTAATTTTCAACGAATTTGATTTCGACACCTCAGATTTAGAACTTGAGGTCTCGAAATCAACCATCTAAACGCACACAACTTCGTGTGACAAGGGTGTTTTTTTCTTTCATTATTATCTCGCAACTTTGACGACCAATTGAGCTCAAATTTTCACAGGTTAGTTATTTTATGAATATGTTGAGATACACCAACTGTGAAGGCTAGTCTTTGACAATTACCAATAGTGTCCACTGCCTTTAAAGGGTGTATGTACATTTTGTAGGACAAAAAACACAATGTCCACAGATTTACACTAAACTTACACATGCAGTTTGAAGATAATGATAGTAGAAAGCTTCCCTGAAAATATTACGTGTTGAGACGCTGTAGTTTTTGGGTAATGAGTAAAACAATGTCATGAAAATAATTTTCGTCTCATGATCGAGACGAAAATTATTTTAAGCATTTACAAACGTATTTTCATTACATTGTTTTACTCATTTCTCAAAAAATACAGCACCTCAGTAAGTAATTTTTGAAGGGAAGCTTTCCACTATCATTATCTTCAAACCCTGTAAGTTTAATATAAATCTATGGACATTTTGAAAAAGCACCCAAATCCTTTAATAATGACCTTTCAACAGCTGCTGCTTTAGTAATTTGTGTTCATACCAAACAATACAAAATAATAATAGGTACACAAGTAGCAAGCATCCTGAGAAACTAGTTCGTCCCCTTTGGAATCCTACCAACACAAATAACAACTTTGTGTTTGGGGCTGAATGCCGTAACCCACAATAAACTCAATCTCTGCTTACCTGCGAAATATCCTCCAGCGTTGACAAAAGCAACCATCCAGCCAATTAACCAAGTTGATGTGACGAACTGTTCTTGTAGTGTAGGTAACATCATACCTAGACCTTTTTACCAAATTACACCAAGCTACTTTGGTTGTTAACAAACCCAACAAAGCAATCCAACCATGAAGACCACCATCTTGAAAAGTCTCAATTGCAAAGTGCAAAACGCGTACAAAACAGCCGGGCTTCATTTTGAAACAATTATTTGCTATTATACAAATCACATAATATTTAGCATCCCGGCTAAAAAGACCAAACTCAATCTATGTGCTAGTATTTTGTATAATCTGAAATAACACATGTTTGATTGATAAAACTTCAATAGACACTCCTGGCAGAGACCTTGTAATATGCACATATATCCTGTCTGCAAACAACTAGCAATGCTAACACTATTTGCTTCTGCTGTTACAAAGGTCATGACAACAGGTCGCCATAACAAGCACTGCAACTTGTTGTGTGATACAAAGGTTATTGTTAACAAAATAACTTTATCGGCTCAACAACTTTTCAAAGCTATGCTCAGCATCAGGCAAGGATGGCTTTTATCAATAGTGATGTTAATCTGCACGTTACGAGAGCACAAACGTGAACGTGAACGTCAGAAAAGCTCACGTTTTAAAGGCAGTGGACACTATTGGTAATTACTCAAAATAATTATTAACTTAAACACTTACTTGGTAGCAAGTAATGGGGAGAGGTTGATAGTATAAAACATTGTGAGAAACGGCTCTCTCTGAAGTGCCATAGTTTTCGAGAAAGAAGTAATTTACCACGAATTTGATTTCGAGTCCTCAAGTTTAGAGTTTGAGATCTCGAAATCAAGCATCTTAAGGCACACAACTTCGTGTGACAAGGGATTTTTTTTTGTCGTCATTATCTCGCAATTTCGACGACCAATTGTGCTCAAATTTTCACAGGTCGGCTATTTTATGCAATATTATGTTGATAACATCACTTGGTGTATATTATACACCAAGTGAGAAGACTGGTCTTTGACAATATTACCAATAGTGTCCAGTGTCTTTAAGGAAACGCACGAAGAGGAAATGCCTAATTGGCATAACGAAGGAGCAGTTCGCTCCGTCCTTCCGATTCGCCCCAATGCCTCGACATCAAAATGGGGCCATTATTCCAAAACTTAAAGCTGCATTTTGGGGAAGTAAAGTCAGGTATAGTAACCAACAGTACAAACAAAAATATCGCCAAGGAAAATTGAATTGATTGCAGAAAAAAAAAATAGATAAAAGGGGTAAATTGGGAAAACGCATGCAAAAATGTACTCGGATATTTTGTAAGTTTGACTCAAGAATTAGCTTCAAAGGCATTGTACACTATTGGTATTTTATACCGTAATTACTTAACATGATTCTTTGTATTACAAACTTACTTGGGAACTGTTAGAAAAGGCTCCCTCTGAAGTTAAGACGTAGTTTTTGATATAGGAGTAATTTATCACTCTATTGAATTGAATCCGAGACCTCAACTGAAAGCACACAACTTGGGCGGCAATGGTGTTATTTCGTCCTTTATTCTCTCGCAACTTCGACGACCAATTGAGTCCCGTTCACAGATTTGTTATTTTATGCATATGTTGAGATACACAGAGTGAGAAGAGTGACCTTTGACAATTACCAATAGTATCCAGTGTCTTTAAGCCACACACGAAAAGGAAATGCTTAATTGGCACAACGAAGAAGCAGTTCGCTCGTCCTACCAAGTTGCTCCCGAAGCCTCGACATCAAAATGGATCTATTTAGTACACAACTTAAAGCTGCATTTTTGGGGAAGTAAAGTCAGGTAAAGTAAGCAACACTTGTTTTTGTTTTCATCAATGTGAGACTTTGAGGTGCTAGGTGGCAGCAGACTTAGCAGGTAAATTTCCATTGTCTACGTACATTACCGAGAACAATGGAATTTCCTGCCACCAAGCGTCTCGAAAGTCTCCCTTTACCTTTTCAATTTAAGATGAAAACAATTGTCATTACATGCGTTAGAGTAATTTATTTACTTATTTGACAAAAATACTCGACATAAAGACTAAGTCTCCAACGAGAAGCGTCAAATTAACACCATGTCGAAGTCAATTAAAACCTTAAAAACATGAAGCAAACTGTTAAATGAAACATGAATTGTTTGATTTGCACTACCCAGGTGGACAGGTTGACTCAATTAGTAGCTTTAAACAAAATCATCGAATGGAAACTGCCCAGTTATTTTTCTATACCGACATAAACAAACAACGATTCAAAATAGTAAGGTTTCAAAATTGATTCAACCTTGATTATTTTCTGCCAGGGTTTGCGTGGGTTTGAAGCGATGAATCTTAGTTTGACGCAACCAATCTTCCCTGCGTGGTATTAATTAGTGTACGCTTGCTGGTAATGCGTGCATTAGGGACAAAAAAACACGAAGACCGTGACACGGCGGACAAAAGCACCAAATTTTCACGAAAGTATCAGTTTGACCCGTAGATTTCAAAAAAGTCATGCTCCAAAAAATCTGAGCATGGGATGACTTGAATTACGTCATTATGACGTCATTACGTCTTTTATGATGTAGTAAAGCAAACGCAAATACAATGGTTGGATTTCTACATGCCAAAATTATGTTTCTGAGGCCAAGGAATTTAATGACGGTGGTATTAGTTTGTAACAAATTAATATCCTTTATGGTGACTATGTTGATGCTCAAAAAATTGCAATGACCTTGACCTTATTATAACGTAATATATTGAAAATGGCAGTCATTTCCTTAAAACAGCATAACTTTAGCTATGTAATGCCGATGCAACTTATTTCAGTTGCGAATTATATGTATCAGAGGCCAGGGAATCGAATGGCGACGTTCTTGTTTCGCTGAAACAAACAGTTTTATGATTGTGTATTAAATTTGTATTTCTTTAGCATATAATGGTATAAAATACGTCATCATCACTGTGAGGACAAATCAGTGGTTTGTATGAAAACATTTTATTATGTTTAATTTTCAGCTTATGGTTCTGATGGCTAGCAAACCAGCGTTAGTAACATTTGAAATTAAAATTTGATTTTGGATTGAAATGGTTTTGTTTCAGTTTGAGACAATGTAATTACCATATACAACTTTGTAAACTGTTTTGGGGCCGACTGGTGTCGAAAATGTCCTACGATGACCAAACCACGGATTTGTTTTGGAGATAAAAAACACACAAGTATAAACATCTTGCATCTGGATTGCGTCTGGTGGTGTTAAACGAATGGTATCAGGATTTGTATCACTCACTGATTTAGGTTTTAAACCGGAACATGTTCAAGCTAACTGGTCGGAACCTAAGGACAAATTGTACAACGATCTAAGCTCCATTATCAGCAAAGTCCCAGAGCAAGATCCAATCTTCATCCTCGAAGATCTCAACGCCAGAGTTGGTGCCGATCAAAATCCTGGTCTTCCTCACATCGGAAAGTTATGAATGTAAACGGTCAACGTCTGCTGCACAACAATCTCTGCACCAAACACTTTCTTCAACACAAAACCCCAACACAAGGTATCCTGGAGACACCCTATAGAGCAAAGCATTGGCACCAACTTGATCTCGTGCTCACGAGAGGTAACCCGCAGCTCCCAAATGCAGACTGTGATACAGACCACTCCCTTGAGTGCAGCAAAGTAAAGCTTCAACCAAGGAGAGTTCATAGATCCAAGAAGGCAGGGCAGCCTCGCATTGACACGAACAAGACTCACAACTTTGAGATAGTGGAAGCGTTTGTCCAGGTCCATAAAGATGTCTTGCCAAGAGTACCCAATTTCGATGTCAGCGGAAGATGGGAACACCTCAGGGATGCTGTCTACTATGCCATTGGTTCGGCAAGAGGCTAATCAAGTTACCCGTTTGGTTCGAGGCTCATGCTGAGGAGATATCAACTCGCATAGAAAATAAGAGACGCGCTCTCTCTGCATACAAACACTCACCTTCTGTGAGAAACTTGCATGCACCACGGACCACGTGAAACCGAGTCAAGCAAACCGCAAGGCGATGCGCCATTGACTACTGTGCCCAACTCTGCTCTCAGATCCAGACCTCTGCTGCCACAGGAAATGTTAGAGGTATGTACGAGGGAATAAAGTAGGCCACCCGAAGATGACCGCTCCTCTAAAGTCAGTTACCGGTAAGGTCCTAAAGAACCCTGTGAAGCAGATGGATCGATTGGTGGAGCACTACTCAGAGCTGTACTCCGGAGAGAACAATGTCAACACAGAAGTTCTGAACAACAAAGATTGCCCGTCCACTCTCCCCCGGAAAAGCTTCAGGAAAATATGGCATCCCCGAAGTCCTCAAGTGCGTAAAACGAATCCACATCAAGGATCTGCATGATATATTTTGCCATCGCATCATCTCTCTTCTTAGCATTGTGGGGAAACTCTTTGCTTGAGTTGTCCTAAAGAGACTTTGAATTCTTTGTGAAGAGTCTACCAAGAGTCTCAGTGTGGTTTCAAGCCAAACTGTCGACCATTGGCATGATATTATCCATCAGACATTTGCAAGAAAAAAGTAGGGAGTAGGGAAAGTCACCCTACATCGCCGTATAGACCTCACCAAGGACTTCTCCAAGATTGGTTGCCCTCCTGCTCTGCTTCGCATCGTAAAATCTTCTTTCAGGAGAACTTTACGGGGTTCATAGTCTCAGTGGCTCAACATCTGAACCCTTCGACCTCTGCAACAGTGTAAAGTAGGGCTGTGTCTGGCTCCAACCCTTTTGGCATTTTCTTCTCTGTTCTACCCAAGCATGCTCTTAGATCAGCCACAGAGGGCAGCTACCTTCGTACGAGGTCGGATGGAATCCTCTTGACCCCTCACATTTCGAAACAAAGTCCAGAGTTCGAACGAGATGCCTTAGAGATTTCCTGTTTGCAGACGACACAGCCATCTCTACACACACACACACACACACACCAGATGACCAACAGCAGCTCATGGATCGATGTTATGCGGTTTGCAAAGACTTTGGACTTACCATCAGTCTTACAAAAACGCAGGTAAGGGGCCAGGATGTTGATGAACCACTGTCTACCAGCATCACCAACCATGAGCTTGAGGCTGTCCATGAGTTTGTGTATCATGTCTCAACCATCTCCGACAATCTCTCGCTCGTATAAGTAGAACTCAACAGGCGTCTAAGGTATAGGAAAGACTACCACAACACTCTCCACGCTTACAAAGAGAGTAATGATGTAACAAAAAGCTTTCAGAGCATACCAAAGTCCAGCCTTAGAAGGTTCGTTTGGTGAAAACGCTCCTCTATACGGCAGTGAACCCCGTACCCATAGGCTCCCGTCAAGAGCATAGACTCGACGCCTCCCACATGCAACGCCTGAGGCGCATCCTCTGCATCTCCTGAAGAGACCACATACCAATAACACATTGCTTGATAGAGCAGCAAGTCTCCATGTTTACCCTCCTCGAGTATAATGCCTTGGCTGGGACATGTCACCAAGTGGAGGACGGACGTATCCCAAAAGACCTCCTGTATGGAGAGCTGGCATCAGGGAACGAAGAGGCCGTTCGGTAGACCCAAGCTGCGCTACAAAGACACTTCCAAGTGTGACCCCAAGTCACTTGCAACCAATACAACCACCTGTGAAGCAGTCACTGCAGACCGATGCGCCCGGAAGCAGGAGGTGCAGAGAGGTATTTCTCAGTTCGAGGAATACCTGTCGCAACGGGCAGATGAGGAATGACTCCAGAGGAAGGCCCAGCCTCAAGCAGTTAGGACAGCTTCATCTTTCACCTGCAGTTACTGCGGCAGAGACTGTCATTCCCGCATTGGACTCTACAGCCACACCATACGCTATTCCCTAACCAACATCCAATTCAAACAGCACAACTCCGTGGTTCTCAAAGATTGACGGATGCCTACTACTATTAATACAAAAAGTTTCATTTTTGACTCTCCGTGAGACTTTTTTGCAACATTTCCTTTGAAGTTTCCCATATGCGCTATTCAACATAATAATACACCCTATAACCTATATCAGGTAAGAGTCATTGTGTTTCATTGTGTTATTGTGTTTTGTTTTTGGTTGATAGTATATTGTTTACGATATCATAATGACATCACGGTGTCTTATAGATCAGTGTCACGGTAATTATACCATATGAACTCAAACAGATTAGCATTTTGACGAAGCCACACGACATTAATTTTACTTTCAAACTTTGCGTTATTTGTGTAGTGTTGATGATGATGACGTCATAATTACATCACTATACTCACCATAAAATATATTATTTATTTTTTTCAAACTAATACTACCCTAATTGAATTCCTTGACCTTTAGAAACATAATTTTGGCAAGTAGAAATCCCATCGCATGGCATTTTCCTAGGCTTTATTACATAAAAAAAGGTTATGACGTCATAATGACGTAATTCAAGGTGATGCCATTCTTAGATTTTTTGGAGCATGACTTTTTTGAAATCTGTGGGTCAAATTGATACTTTGGTGAAAAAAATGGTGCTTCTGTCCGCCCTGTCACGATCTTTTCCTTAATCCACCTTACTATATGGGCCATCCAGGCAGTCAAAACAAAAACTGATTGTTTTGTATATTCTCTTTTTCACGAAGCACTTATCTGCACCATTGAACGTGATCCAGAGTCTGGTTTTCGTTACCGTTGGGTAATTCCTGAACCTGATCCATGCCAGTGCGCTACGATACGTGTTGGTGGTCTGAATACCCGTACACCTTACAGACCCTTCGTGGTTACATACATGGATACATTCATCCACAGTGATGACTAACAGGAGATTCAAACATGGCTCAACTGCACGAGGAAGGTTGAAGGTAAACATCTTCAGTTGTTTCAATATAGCCCCCCTTTGAGAATTGTTGATTGCACTTGGTTTAAAACCCTGAACCCTTGTTGACTTTTACTCCCAGTCTTACATAGACGATGTGACCTATGTTTACATTCAAACCGCCCTCTGTTGACAAAACACTATATACGTCATGTTTCGCCGGGCACTGAGATGCGTAGTCAAAGTGAGATTGCGTACACATGTTGTGGTTTTCGTGTGACGTCAGAGGTCACATCGTCTATACATTCCACACTTGTATTTTACATGTTTTTATCAATGAATATAATCTTTCACTGCAAAAAAAAAACTCAGTTTGAGCCAAAAATATCGGCTCCTCTGTTCACAATAATGGCCAAAAACTTTTGACAAAAAGACATTGAGCCACTGGCCCAGTTTTGACTGGGAGCCATTCCTGGCTCACGGCTGTCCCGCTCACATACGCCGTGCGTAAATAAAGTTATCGCGCTGTTATCTCATGCATTATTCATAGTTTGAATGACGTCACGTAGCCAAGATGGCGCTCCCCATAGAAGCCGAAATTGCGCCGCAGCGACGCGAAATAACTCTGCCGATTATCTCTCTTTAAACAAAGAGCACAGTATTTAAAAACAAACTTTTAGATACAAAATATAAATCTTTAGTAGAATTGGAGTGCAAAACTGAACGATTGAAATATGAAAGGGAGAAAAAGACGTTTTTCCCAAGGTTTTTAATGTTACGAAACAGACGACGTTAAAAATACTGGAAGCGGGAAAATCAGCCCCAATATAATTTCACGACTACTTAGAAAAAAATCTAACCCATTATAATTAAATATAATTGTATTTCTTCACATGAAACCATTTAGTTTTTGTAGGACATTTTTTCCAAACGATTGTTGCCTTAATACAACACATCGTAAAAATAGCTGTAGATAAAGTTTTCTACTCTGCTCCGTTTGCACTTATACACTGGTTTACAGATATTATACGTGCGTTGACATCGGGTGCGGGAAGTGCGAGTACCAGCGACCAATGTAAACAATGAATCAATAAGGGTCATCATTACTTTTCCTCTGTACACACGTCGCTGTATGATGGAATCAATTATTTTTTCGGTATTATTTTTTAATATCAGTTCAGCAAAATGGTTTCTCTCAGAAGTAATTGATGACAATGAGCTTTAAATTTCATCAAGAAGGTTTATCTAAACTTTGCCGGATTTGTTCATGTCGAATTAAAGTAAGTCTACAGAGTTCTAGAGCAAAAGCCAAAAACGCAAGTGAGTACGTAAAGGAAATTTTCCAAATTTATGGAATAAGCACTTGGCAGGACACTGCAGATCAGCATCCATCTAAACTATGTGAAAAGTGTGCAAGAAAGCTACGACATCAGAGGGATGGTACACGAAATTATTCTGAAACAACTTTGACACAAACACAGCATATTCAGAAAGAGTGGCCAGTACACATCAGGACTGGCAATTGTTTTATTTGCAATCTAATCACACAACAAAGCAAGGGAGGATCATCAACACACTCAAGAAAAAACTGTGGTAGACCTAAACAGGCTGAAACTGAACTAACAATTCTTCCATTTTCTTGCGATCAAGAGAACATTTTTAATCATCTGGTGGATGGACAAGAGACCGTCGATATTCCCAACACTCTGGACATAATTGGACACAAATGGGAAGAGTCTTTGTTTACTTGTCCAATTTGTTTGTCAATACTTGGTACACCCTCGTTGCAGACCCACTGCCAACACAACTACTGTGCCAAATGCTTGTCGTTATGTTTTAAATACGGCGGATCTGCAACCTTAAGCTGCCCAGTGTGTTCACAACCAGCAAACTACAGTGAAATAACACTTATCCCAAGAGTACTAAAAGTACAACTACAAAATCTTGATGTTGTGTGTACACGGTGTGGTGGTATTGGGCAAATTTCAAAATTTATAAAACACGAATGTAAGGCCCACTCCACCATCAATAAATGTACATCAAAACAACCTAACACAGAACACAACAACGACAGTCAACAAGGCAACTTAAATCCATCTTCTGCTGCCAAGTTGCTGAAAGAGCTAGCCAGTAAGCATCAAGTGGGTAGCCCTTTACCACAAGACATTGAAGAGGCTACTGACAAATGGGTGTGGCTTAAACTTCACTATGCAAAGACTGGAACAGCAAAAATTAAAACAGCTGGTCGGGTAAGTTGAACAAACCAATACAATTTACAGTAGCTTTATATTGACAATTTTGGAATTTCTTCTCACTTTAGCAAATTTCAAATAGTAAAGTGCATAATACTATGTACAAAATGTATAATTAATTTAAAATATTTACAGAATAAATTATTTACATATTTATTGAATATTTATTGTGTAGTAAATTTACACTTCTAAGAACATCACAATTAAACTTTTCTCATGCAAAGTTTTTGAAACTCCCAAACGTTATGTCTGATACTAAGTTACTGTTTTAAATGGGTTTTTACAGCCAGCTCATATCCAGAAAGTCACCATTCCATCAAAGTCAAGTGACAGTGTATGCAAATCATACAAACGCCAACGTACAGCTGTGATTTCTACGTTCAGAGAAACAGTTAGCAAGGGGTCAACTCAAACACAACAAGCTGATGAGGTACAAGCACTGACAGATGAAGAGACATCCAAAATTCTTCAGTATGCCAAGTGTGCTTCAATGACCACAGAAATGGCCCTCAGCATGATGAGGGATTGCCATCTTGCTTGGGAGCAGTTGCGGAAACTTAGAAGGTATGCTCATTTATAGGTACTTGTGTAATAAGATTAATATTTGTTTAAAAAAATTGATTCATTTTAAATTAAATATACAGCAGATTATTAAATAAAACGACCACACATATGAAATAAATAGATTATAAATAAATATATTTAAATACATGGATTTTATCAGTGTCATCGATTTGTGACAATAAATACATTTAATAAATATACTTTATTTACACTAACTTTGCAAAAATTAATTGTCTTTAATCCTTTCTTATAGATACATTGGAGCTTCAAGCAATGTAAAGCTGTGTTCAGAGAGGCAGCTAAGAAAAAAACGAGACAGCCTTCTTCAGGACAACATTCGTGGGGAGCTTGTTCAAGTTTTAATCAACAGCTCTGCAGCAGAAGGGATGAATGGTCTAGAAACCAAAGATGTCCCTTTTGTTTATGTGAACAACTTAAGCAGCATGATCTTAGACTATCTTGATCGCCTTGACAGGTATTTTTTACATTTTTATTCCCCTTCATCAATCCTTAGACTTAGTAAAAAAACATAATTTGTTTTCACAACAAATATTTCATTTACTTTGCTTTTTCTTCACACAGCCAAAGACTGCTCACATGGTATGATGGTCTTATTCCCGACAATGAAATTTGGCTGAAAGTCGGAGGCGATAAGGGTGGTAACTCATTTAAAATGTGTTTCCAAATCGTCAACGTAAACAAGCCAAATTCCTTGGAGAACACTGTCGTCTTTGCTTGCTATGAAGGAACCGATTCCCTTGTGAACCTTCAGCGCACAATGCCTGCCATGATGGAACAAATTGCCCTTCTGTCGACGAAAAAATGGCGGTAAATATTGACATTATGTTTACCTTTTAGTTTATTGGAGACAATTTTTAGATGCCCTTTAAATTGTCAGTATCACAATTTTATTTTTTCCATTTCAGTGAAAGATCATTTCGTCTTCTGTGCTTTGGCGATTATGAGCTGTTGAACAAGCTTTATGGAATCAATGGCTGTAATGGTAAGTTTAATTGTGTACAATACAATGAACATGTGTATGTGTATAATGTATCACTATTTAACTGTTGTTTAATATTTTCTGGAAATGTGATCAATTTTTTAATTTCAGCCAGGTACTGCTGCATTTACTGCACTTTAAGCAAGGAGCAAATGCAGACACCTTTCACAGAGAGATCTTGCTCCCAGCTAAGGACTCTGGATTCCATTAGAGCACAATTTGAACTGTTCACAGAGGATGGTAGCAAGAGATCTCGCTCTAAAGATGTCTCTTTCAGTGTTGTTCGAGAACCAATGATGCCAATAGAACCTGATCATGTAAGTTTAACCATAGAGTAAGGACAGCTACTCTATGGTTTAACACAATACCTTTACATTTAATGTACATAGTGTACATGTAAACAAATCACATGGTCAGTACACAACAATGAAAGAGCCACCATATACGTATAACATCATGGGTATATGTGCATGTACTAAACAAAAGTAACTTCATGTACAATGTCTCCATCCACTGTTTGTTCTTATACACACTTGTTCAGTTAATTTGTCAATTTACTACTGCTACATGTAGTGTGTGAGTGTTTGGAACAGTCTTTGAAGTTTGAATGTTTTTTTTTAATAGGTTGTACTCCCAAGCCTCCATATATCCTTAGGAGTATTCAAGAAGCTTTTTGACTTGTATGAAAGTGCATGTCATGAGCTAGACTTGAAGCTATTCAAACTGAGGTATGAACATGATGAAGTGGACACGGATGCTGCGCGGTCAAATTTTGAGACCCAAATCGATGCAGAAATTAAGCACCAGATCGACAAAAAAATCCAACTAACAGAAAAACAAAATCAACTTGAACAACTGGAGGAAGATCTGCCGCTTTATATACTGCAACATGAAACAAACAAAGTGGATGAGCAGTTCATCCAGATGGCACATGAGCGATTCAGACTAAGAGCGGAAATCCAAGAAAAGGTTCTTATTTTTATAATTTTAATGTAATAGTTGCACAAAAATTTATACTTATTTATCTTCGAGTACGCGCTTATCCACTAATCGATTGTTTTCAATTATTTTTCACTTGAATTTCCTACCAATGTTTTACAGGAAACCGAAACTGATGTTCGGTTAAGCTATGCTTCAGGACCTGTCACCAGTGCCCTTGACAAAGTGCTTCAGAAATTCAAGGTGCAGCGTCAAGCTTATCACGGCAAATCTTTTGTGGGCAACCACGTCCATAAATGTTGCAAGGTACATATTATTATTTAGTTGGAGTTCCTTATTTCCCTTTAAAAGTAGCGATAAAACAATACATGTACATATGTACAGGTACATATATTTTGATAATATAACTTGATTTCATTTACAGCCTGATGTCATTGAGGCATTGACAGCTGTCCCAAGACAAAAGGTTGAAGAAAACCTGAGCGATGACATCCCATTATCTGCACATGATCAGCTCCTTCGCCAAGCAGCCACAACGGGAAGCAACTTCAGGCAAATATTCTTGATGTTTGCTGATGTACATCATGGTATCAACCATTCCAATTCCCTTGACACCGCAGACATCCATCGCATAGGTACATAGTATAAAATTGTTCAGCTGTTAGTATGAGACGTTGATGTTTTTTTTTCATATTTCATAATATCTGGGTTTTTAAAATGTTGTCATTGCTTGTCTCACTTTCAGATCTCTGTATTAAGGAGTTTATGCAAACATACCGCACTATGTTTCCTTCCCATAATGTGACACCCAAGCTCCATCTCCTTGAGGATCATGCGGTAAAACAGCTGATGAAGTTTAAGGTGGGATTTGGACTCTTGAATGAGCAAGGTGGAGAGCTGATCCACACCGAATTCAATCGGACGGGCCGAGTAGTCCAGGGAATGCGGAACGATCTGCAGAGGCTGATCTCAATAATGAAACGCCACCACACCAGCACAGCACCCGAAGTCCGAGCCAATATTGTCAAGCCTTGGAGGAAACATGAAAATTAACAGTTACAATTACAATCACCTACTCGAAATTACATGCATACTAAACAATGCATAGTAATCAAAGTCCATTTTATTTATTATTTTATGATGTATGACCACGCAGATCATGTGTATATTTTCCTTCCTCAATCTTTCCCTCAAATTTTATAAATATTATTCCTTTTACTATTATTTCTCTTTTTTTTGTCAGGGTCAATTTATAAAAAATACTACCAGTACCACCCTAGCCCCACTTGTGTGGCCAAGGCTAGCTGAATCCTTAGTCAGACGTCCACACCATTTCATTATGCAGCTAAGAAATAACCAAAATCAAAAAATATTCTGGCGCCTCCCCTGCGAGCCACCCGGCAGTATTAACCGGCTGAATGTGTTCACATAACTCTTAGCTTGCTTTGTGTGCATTAAACAGTGAAACAAATTACATTTTAAAGAGAAATTTTTTACGATAACTTTGCTACCTTGCACCGACTCAAATTTCTTTGATTTGTACACGGCGCAGCCATCTGGAATATGCGAATCAGCATGACGTCAACCGCCTGCCGAGCTAGCTATGGGTCCGTGAGGGCGCAAATACAAATCAACGGCTATTTTATGTGAATTGAGCATGTGGGTTAAGCTTGTGTACTTTTTAGGCCCACGTGCTACGTATTTCCTGAAAAATACCCAAGCTTAATAAACATAAAATAGCCGTTGATATTTATTCGCGCCCTCACGGGCCAACAGCTCGGCAGGCCGATGACATCAAGCTGATTCGCATATTCCAAGATGGCTGTGCCAAGTAGGAATTGAGGAAATTAGAGTAGGAGAAAGGCAGCAAAGTTATCATTAATATTATTAAAAATGTCTTTAATTAATTGTTTTTTATTTGTTTCACTTTTCAATGCACACAGAGCAAGCCAAGTTAGGTGAACACATTCAGCCGGTGTACACTGCGGGGGGGGGGGGGGGGGGGGCTCGTAGGGGAGGCGCCAGAATTTTTTAATTATGGTTATTTCTTAGCTGCATGGCCATCACCATGATCACTATTCAGTCAACCAGTGCATGAGGAAATGGCGTGGACGTGTGGCTAAGGATTCAGCTAGCTTTGGCCACACAAGTGGGGCTATAGTACCACCCATGGTGTGGCAGAAGCTATACTAACGACAAGAAAAGTTATATAAATAAGATCATAAGGCCTAAATTCAATTAGTGTTACAGACTGATGTACACGTGTGCCAACAAATCTCAATTTTGTTACATATACAGTTCGCCCCTTAAATCTCGCCCCGCGGCATGTCATTTTGCAACAGGAAATGCGGGGCGAAGTTGTAATGGGGCGAAACCATACATTTAATAAATTTGGTTGAAATGTTTACAAAAAAATACCAACATTTTCGTAGCTTTAAATCGAAGAAAAACAAATGTCCTACACTTACTTGTTAAGTTATCCTCAAGTACATCATCTTGTTAAATGATGACATGCTTTTGGGGTCCTTCGGAACTTTTGGTTATGAGAAATGAGACGAATTATCCAACGATAGTGCGTTGACATGTTCAGCGGAGCAAACACAATGCGGGCTGGATGCGTCACGTGTGTCTTTCTCCCGCTTTACTCCGTGACCCCACATACTTATGCTTTGAAGTGGGCGGAAGGTTACACATTTTTAAATAAATTTACATGTTTACATATGTAAAAATTTCTATCAACCATTCATCTGATCGATTTTTCCAAAGCTACTTTGCATACCCGTTGACTCGCGAAGGTCGCATATAATTAACTGCACGCGTGACGTCATCAATAGCGTTTTGCCAGCTGACTAACTTCAACCACGAGAGGGCGCCTTTTATTGCGAGTGAAACAGCCGTGGGCTAAATGTGAGTTAAACAATAGTCATGGCTCATTTTGGTTTTTGTTGTTGTTGACAATTTTTTTTTTATATTAGCCATTGCATTTGTGAACAGTAGATACACGGACAGAGTCGGCGTTGAACAAAGTGTTGGCTCCAAACCAGAAAGAAAATATTTCCTTCATGCTCCATCAGTACCGCCATGAACGAACTGAGGCATTCTTATGTAAACAGTTATTAATAATATTCAAGAGTTAAGAATTTCAGAAATGACATGGTCCACATTTGTCACTGTATCGTTTAAACTTGTTCACAGTCGCCGACTGACTCAGCATGAGTTCGGTGAGTTCAGTCAGTATCATAACAAACTTTTCACATGCATACAACTTTAACGTACAAGATCCTGGGTGGAAGGTTAAACGATTTTATATCACTACCTGAATGGCAGAACATTGTTTCCCTGCTGATCTGCTCAAAACTAAAGAAGAATCTCTGTTTTTACTCGATACAAAACGATGGATTTTGTTCGTGTGCGCGAGTAGTCGGGACGTCGCATCCTACATGTGTAGTCTACGGTGTAGTCCACATTATAGTCTGGTCCCGCGCGTTTGTTTTGGACACAAAATGGCTTCTAATCGCAAGTTGTCGCAACTCTCCCAATATACGGCTCTGTGCAGGACAGTGAAACAGCGCCCTCAAGAGTCCGGAGGAGACGGCGAAGGCGACGGCGACGCGAAGTGTCGTCTTTGGAACACCATGCAGAACATCAACACCGGCTGTTGGAACCCTTAATTGATAATACTCCAAACATGAATAATTCACCAATACAAACTAAAGTGCAAATTTTAGCATGTGAACTGTTAGTGCAGCCCAGTTTAAATATAGAGACAAAGGCTTGCAATGTATGGATTGGTTGTTCAGACTCTTTGGGGTTTCCCTACTATCAGGGTTGCCTACCATATTTTAAAGGCAGTAGACACTATTGGTAACTTCTCAAAATAATTATTAGCATAAAACCTTACCTGGTGACGAGTAATGGGGAGAGGTTGATATTATAGAACATTGTGAGAAACGGCTCCCCAGAAGTGACATAGTTTTCGAGAAAGAAGTCATTTTCCACGAATTTTATTTCGATACTTCAGATTTAGAATTTAAGGTCTCGAAATCAACCATCTCAAGGCACACAACATCGTGTGAAAAAGGTGTTTTTTCTTTCATTATTATTTCGCAGGTTCGACGACCAATTGAGCTTAAATTTTAAAAGGTTTGTGATTTTATGCATATGCTGAGATAAACCAGGTGAGAACACTTGTCTTGGACAATTACCAATAGTGTCCAGTGTGGACACTACGCTTGTCGGAACGATCTTTAAACAAGATGTCAGTCTCCTCTGACGATAAAAAGAGCAAGCTAGTCGAAACGTTGAGACCAGTTCAGAACTGACTCCGCGGCAGTACAGTTAATACGATCCTATAAGCTAAAGTCCAGGTCTATTTTCTATACCATCCGCCCTGGTGATAGATAAAAAGCAGGACAGCTCTTTTCAGAACTGAGAAGTCTCACGAAACCGATTATCTACTCCGCGGCAGTAGAATAAATGCAAGACAGGTCTCCAAGAACAAACTGTACCTGGCAAGTATGATACACACGTACATGGTGTTACCGCAAACCAAATATGTCAGAAAACGTAAGGAATGTTAAAAGAAATAGGTTTGCTCTTGGCCCATAATATCGTATAGCAACTTGTTTTAACAGAAACAGCATTTTTTCACACCCAGGGGAAGCGTCCGATGAGATTTACAAAAGAAACAATGTTGCAACTCGATGACACGTGGTGCAGGAGGTATATTTTTGTTCACCTATAAACTATAAGCATTGAATTCGCGTGACCTGACATCTAATGATGTCATGATGAAAACAACGAACGAAAACTATAGTAATGTCTCCGTTCTACAAACTGGAGTTAAATCAAACTTCATCTTGCACTGCTGTTCAACATATCTAGCCAATTTAATGCAAGTACTGATTTGTACTTTTTAGGTTGATATTCTTGTTGTTTTCTCTTGACAAACTTGACCGACGCCTTTGAATGTTTCTCTTTTTCAGTAATTGAAAGTGCGCCTTGGTTGTAGTTTGTTATTTATTGTATAATGCTTGTGAAGATTGCAATGTTTTTTGATGGCCTTTATATTGATGAAAACAGATGTGGAAAGCTAACGTTGTTTGTAAAGTCAAAAGTTGCACCAATAGTTGCTAGCTCATAAATGACAATAACACATCAACACCGGCTGTTGGAACCCTTAATTGATAATACACTAAACATGAATAATTCACAAATACAAACTAAAGTGCAAATTTTAGCATGTGAACTGTTAGTGCAGCCCAGTTTAAATCTAGGGACGAAGCCTTGCAATGTGTGGATTGGTTGTTCAGACTCTACGTAATTGTTTGGGGTTTCCCTACTATCACATCAGGGTTGCCTACCACATCTTGAAGGCAGTGGACACTATTGGTAATTACTCAAAATAATTATTAGCATAAAACCTTACCTGGTGACGAGTAATAGGGAGAGGTTGATAGTAGAGAACATTATATGAAACGGCTCTCTCAGACGTGACATAGGTTTTGAAAAAGAAGTCATTTTCCATGAATTTGATTTCGAGACCTCAGATTTAGAATTTGAGGTCTCGAAATCAACCATCTCAACGCACACAACTTCGTGTGACAAGGGTATTCGTTTCTTCTTTAATTATTATCTCGCAACTTCGACGACCAATTGAGCTTATTTTTACAGGTTTGTTATGTTATGCATATGTTGAGATAAACGAAGTGTAAACACTGATCTATGCCAATTACCAGTAGTGTCCAGTGAGGACAGTACGCCTGTCGGAATGATTTTTGAACAAGATGTCAGAAAAAGTATGGAATATTACATTAAATGGGTTTGGTTTTTGCCCTTAATATCGTATTGCAACTTTTTGCTTTTACAGAAACTGCACATTTCGCACATCCAAGAGGAATTGTCCGATGAGCTACAATAAAAAAATAACATGGCGACTCGATGACACGTGGTACATGAGGTATATTTTTGTTCACCTATAAACTATAAGCCTTGAATTCGCGTGACCTGACATCTAATGATGTCATAATGAAAACAACGAACGAAAACTATAATAATGTCTCCGTTCTACAAACTGGAGTTATATCAAACTTCATCTTGCACTGCTGTTCAACATAATTAGCCAATTTAATGCAAGTACTGATTTGTACTTTTTAGGTTGATATTCTTGTTGTTTTCTCTTGACAAACTTGACCGACGCCTTTGAATGTTTCTCTTTTTCAGTAATTGAAAGTGCGCCTTATTAATGTTGTAGTTTATTATTTATTGTATATGCTTGCGAAGGTAACAATGTTTTTGATGGCTTTTATATTTTAGAAAACAGATGCGGAAAGCTAACGTTGTTTGTAAAGTCAAAAGTTGCACTAATAGTTGCTAGCTCATAAATGACAATAACACAACATCCACACCGGCTGTTGGAACCCTTAATTGATAATACTCCAAACATGAATAATTCACCAATACAAACTAAAGTGCATATTTTAGCATGTGAACTGTTAGTGCAGCCCAGTTTAAATCTAGGGACGAAGCCTTGCAATGTGTGGATTGGTTGTTCAGACTCTACGTAATTGTTTGGGGTTTCCCTACTATCACATCAGGGTTGCCTACCACATCTTGAAGGCAGTGGACACTATTGGTAATTACTCAAAATAATTATTAGCATAAAACCTTACCTGGTGACGAGTAATAGGGAGAGGTTGATAGTAGAGAACATTGTATGAAACGGCTCTCTCAGACGTGACATAGGTTTTGAAAAAGAAGTCATTTTCCATGAATTTGATTTCGAGACCTCAGATTTAGAATTTGAGGTCTCGAAATCAACCATCTAAACGCACCCAACTTCGTGTGACAAGGGTATTCGTTTCTTCTTCAATTATTATCTCGCAACTTCGACGACCATTTGAGCTTATTTTTACAGGTTTGTTATGTTATGCATATGTTGAGATAAACCAAGTGTAAACAGTGATCTATGCCAATTACCAGTAGTGTCCAGTGAGGACAGTACGCCTGTCGGAATGATTTTTGAACAAGATGTCAGAAAACGTATGGAATATTAAAATAAATGGGTTGGTTTTGGCCCTTAATATCGTATAGCAACTTTTTGCTTTTACAGAAACTGCACATTTCGCACATCCAAGGGGAATTGTCCGATGAGCTACAATAAAGAAATAACATGGGGACTCGATGACACGTGGTACATGAGGTATATTTTTGTTCACCTATAAACTATAAGCCTTGAATTCGCGTGACCTGACATCTAATGATGTCATAATGAAAACAACGAACGAAAACTATAATAATGTCTCCGTTCTACAAACTGGAGTTAAATCAAACTTCATCTTGCACTGCTGTTCAACATAATCAGCCAATTTAATGCAAGTACTGATTTGTGTTTTTCAGGTTGATATTCTTGCTTGCTTTCCTCTTGACCGACGCCCTTGAAGGTTTCTCTTTTTCAGTAATTGAAAGTGCGCCTTGGTTGTAGTTTGTTATTTATTGTATAATGCTTGTGAAGATTGCAATGTTTTTTGATGGCCTTTATATTTATGAAAACAGATGTGGAAAGCTAACGTTGTTTGTAAAGTCAAAAGTTGCACCAATAGTTGCTAGCTCATAAATGACAATAACACATCAACACCGGCTGTTGGAACCCTTAATTGATAATACACTAAACATGAATAATTCACAAATACAAACTAAAGTGCAAATTTTAGCATGTGAACTGTTAGTGCAGCCCAGTTTAAATCTAGGGACGAAGCCTTGCAATGTGTGGATTGGTTGTTCAGACTCTACGTAATTGTTTGGGGTTTCCCTACTATCACATCAGGGTTGCCTACCACATCTTGAAGGCAGTGGACACTATTGGTAATTACTCAAAATAATTATTAGCATAAAACCTTACCTGGTGACGAGTAAAAGGGAGAGGTTGATAGTAGAGAACATTATATGAAACGGCTCTCTCAGACGTGACATAGGTTTTGAAAAAGAAGTCATTTTCCATGAATTTGATTTCGAGACCTCAGATTTAGAATTTGAGGTCTCGAAATCAACCATCTAAACGCACACAACTTCGTGTGACAAGGGTATTCGTTTCTTCTTTAATTATTATCTCGCAACTTCGACGACCAATTGAGCTTATTTTTACAGGTTTGTTATGTTATGCATATGTTGAGATAAACCAAGTGTAAACACTGATCTATGCCAATTACCAGTAGTGTCCAGTGAGGACAGTACGCCTGTCGGAATGATTTTTGAACAAGATGTCAGAAAACGTATGGAATATTAAAATAAATGGGTTTGGTTTTGGCCCTTAATATCGTATAGCAACTTTTTGCTTTTACAGAAACTGCACATTTCGCACATCCAAGGGGAATTGTCCGATGAGCTACAATAAAGAAATAACATGGGGACTCGATGACACGTGGTACATGAGGTATATTTTTGTTCACCTATAAACTATAAGCCTTGAATTCGCGTGACCTGACATCTAATGATGTCATAATGAAAACAACGAACGAAAACTATAATAATGTCTCCGTTCTACAAACTGGAGTTAAATCAAACTTCATCTTGCACTGCTGTTCAACATAATTAGCCAATTTAATGCAAGTACTGATTGGTGTTTTTCAGGTTGATATTCTTGCTTGCTTTCCTCTTGACCGACGCCCTTGAAGGTTTCTCTTTTTCAGTAATTGAAAGTGCGCCTTGGTTGTAGTTTGTTATTTATTGTATAATGCTTGTGAAGATTGCAATGTTTTTTGATGGCCTTTATATTTATGAAAACAGATGTGGAAAGCTAACGTTGTTTGTAAAGTCAAAAGTTGCACCAATAGTTGCTAGCTCATAAATGACAATAACACATCAACACCGGCTGTTGGAACCCTTAATTGATAATACACTAAACATGAATAATTCACAAATACAAACTAAAGTGCAAATTTTAGCATGTGAACTGTTAGTGCAGCCCAGTTTAAATCTAGGGACGAAGCCTTGCAATGTGTGGATTGGTTGTTCAGACTCTACGTAATTGTTTGGGGTTTCCCTACTATCACATCAGGGTTGCCTACCACGTCTTGAAGGCAGTGGACACTATTGGTAATTACTCAAAATAATTATTAGCATAAAACCTTACCTGGTGACGAGTAATAGGGAGAGGTTGATAGTAGAGAACATTGTATGAAACGGCTCTCTCAGACGTGACATAGGTTTTGAAAAAGAAGTCATTTTCCATGAATTTGATTTCGAGACCTCAGATTTAGAATTTGAGGTCTCGAAATCAACCATCTCAACGCACACAACTTCGTGTGACAAGGGTATTCGTTTCTTCTTTAATTATTATCTCGCAACTTCGACGACCAATTGAGCTTATTTTTACAGGTTTGTTATGTTATGCATATGTTGAGATAAACCAAGTGTAAACACTGATCTATGCCAATTACCTGTAGTGTCCAGTGAGGACAGTACGCCTGTCGGAATGATTTTTGAACAAGATGTCAGAAAACGTATGGAATATTAAAATAAATGGGTTTGGTTTTGGCCCTTAATATCGTATAGCAACTTTTTGCTTTTACAGAAACTGCACATTTCGCACATCCAAGGGGAATTGTCCGATGAGCTACAATAAAGAAAAAAACATGGGGACTCGATGACACGTGGCACATGAGGTATATTTTTGTTCACCTATAAACTATAAGCCTTGAATTCGCGTGACCTGACATCTAATGATGTCATAATGAAAACAACGAACGAAAACTATAATAATGTCTCCGTTCTACAAACTGGAGTTAAATCAAACTTCATCTTGCACTGCTGTTCAACATAATTAGCCAATTTAATGCAAGTACTGATTGGTGTTTTTCAGGTTGATATTCTTGCTTGCTTTCCTCTTGACCGACGCCCTTGAAGGTTTCTCTTTTTCAGTAATTGAAAGTGCGCCTTGGTTGTAGTTTGTTATTTATTGTATAATGCTTGTGAAGATTGCAATGTTTTTTGATGGCCTTTATATTTATGAAAACAGATGTGGAAAGCTAACGTTGTTTGTAAAGTCAAAAGTTGCACCAATAGTTGCTAGCTCATAAATGACAATAACACATCAACACCGGCTGTTGGAACCCTTAATTGATAATACACTAAACATGAATAATTCACAAATACAAACTAAAGTGCAAATTTTAGCATGTGAACTGTTAGTGCAGCCCAGTTTAAATCTAGGGACGAAGCCTTGCAATGTGTGGATTGGTTGTTCAGACTCTACGTAATTGTTTGGGGTTTCCCTACTATCACATCAGGGTTGCCTACCACGTCTTGAAGGCAGTGGACACTATTGGTAATTACTCAAAATAATTATTAGCATAAAACCTTACCTGGTGACGAGTAATAGGGAGAGGTTGATAGTAGAGAACATTGTATGAAACGGCTCTCTCAGACGTGACATAGGTTTTGAAAAAGAAGTCATTTTCCATGAATTTGATTTCGAGACCTCAGATTTAGAATTTGAGGTCTCGAAATCAACCATCTCAACGCACACAACTTCGTGTGACAAGGGTATTCGTTTCTTCTTTAATTATTATCTCGCAACTTCGACGACCAATTGAGCTTATTTTTACAGGTTTGTTATGTTATGCATATGTTGAGATAAACCAAGTGTAAACACTGATCTATGCCAATTACCTGTAGTGTCCAGTGAGGACAGTACGCCTGTCGGAATGATTTTTGAACAAGATGTCAGAAAACGTATGGAATATTAACATAAATGGGTTTGGTTTTGGCCCTTAATATCGTATAGCAACTTTTTGCTTTTACAGAAACTGCACATTTCGCACATCCAAGGGGAATTGTCCGATGAGCTACAATAAAGAAATAACATGGGGACTCGATGACACGTGGCACATGAGGTATATTTTTGTTCACCTATAAACTATAAGCCTTGAATTCGCGTGACCTGACATCTAATGATGTCATAATGAAAACAACGAACGAAAACTATAATAATGTCTCCGTTCTACAAACTGGAGTTAAATCAAACTTCATCTTGCACTGCTGTTCAACATAATTAGCCAATTTAATGCAAGTACTGATTGGTGTTTTTCAGGTTGATATTCTTGCTTGCTTCCCTCTTTACCGACGCCCTTGAAGGTTTCTCTTTTTCAGTAATTGAAAGTGCGCCTTGGTTGTAGTTTGTTATTTATTGTATAATGCTTGTGAAGATTGCAATGTTTTTTGATGGCCTTTATATTTATGAAAACAGATGTGGAAAGCTAACGTTGTTTGTAAAGTCAAAAGTTGCACCAATAGTTGCTAGCTCATAAATGACAATAACACATCAACACCGGCTGTTGGAACCCTTAATTGATAATACACTAAACATGAATAATTCACAAATACAAACTAAAGTGCAAATTTTAGCATGTGAACTGTTAGTGCAGCCCAGTTTAAATCTAGGGACGAAGCCTTGCAATGTGTGGATTGGTTGTTCAGACTCTACGTAATTGTTTGGGGTTTCCCTACTATCACATCAGGGTTGCCTACCACATCTTGAAGGCAGTGGACACTATTGGTAATTACTCAAAATAATTATTAGCATAAAACCTTACCTGGTGACGAGTAATAGGGAGAGGTTGATAGTAGAGAACATTGTATGAAACGGCTCTCTCAGACGTGACATAGGTTTTGAAAAAGAAGTCATTTTCCATGAATTTGATTTCGAGACCTCAGATTTAGAATTTGAGGTCTCGAAATCAACCATCTAAACGCACACAACTTCGTGTGACAAGGGTATTCGTTTCTTCTTTAATTATTATCTCGCAACTTCGACGACCAATTGAGCTTATTTTTACAGGTTTGTTATGTTATGCATATGTTGAGATAAACCAAGTGTAAACACTGATCTATGCCTATTACCAGTAGTGTCCAGTGAGGACAGTACGCCTGTCGGAATGATTTTTGAACAAGATGTCAGAAAACGTATGGAATATTAAAATAAATGGGTTTGGTTTTGGCCCTTAATATCGTATAGCAACTTTTTGCTTTTACAGAAACTGCACATTTCGCACATCCAAGGGGAATTGTCCGATGAGCTACAAGAAAGAAAAAAACATGGCGACTCGATGACACGTGGTACATGAGGTATATTTTTGTTCACCTATAAACTATAAGCCTTGAATTCGCGTGACCTGACATCTAATGATGTCATATTGAAAACAACGAACGAAAACTATAATAATGTCTCCGTTCTACAAACTGGAGTTAAATCAAACTTCATCTTGCACTGCTGTTCAACATAATTAGCCAATTTAATGCAAGTACTGATTGGTGTTTTTCAGGTTGATATTCTTGCTTGCTTCCCTCTTTACCGACGCCCTTGAAGGTTTCTCTTTTTCAGTAATTGAAAGTGCGCCTTGGTTGTAGTTTGTTATTTATTGTATAATGCTTGTGAAGATTGCAATGTTTTTTGATGGCCTTTATATTTATGAAAACAGATGTGGAAAGCTAACGTTGTTTGTAAAGTCAAAAGTTGCACCAATAGTTGCTAGCTCATAAATGACAATAACACATCAACACCGGCTGTTGGAACCCTTAATTGATAATACACTAAACATGAATAATTCACAAATACAAACTAAAGTGCAAATTTTAGCATGTGAACTGTTAGTGCAGCCCAGTTTAAATCTAGGGACGAAGCCTTGCAATGTGTGGATTGGTTGTTCAGACTCTACGTAATTGTTTGGGGTTTCCCTACTATCACATCAGGGTTCCTACCACATCTTAAAGGCAGTGGACACTATTGGTTATTACTCAAAATAATTATTAGCATAAAACCTTACCTGGTGACGAATAATTCACCAATACAAACTAAAGTGCAAATTTAGCATGTGAACTGTTAGTGCAGCCCAGTTTTAATCTAGGGACGAAGCCTCGCAAAGTGTGTATTGGTTTGTTCAGACTAACGTGGTTGTTTGGGGTTTACTTACTATCAGGGTTGCCTACACCACATATTAAAGCCATTGGACCCTTTCGGTGAACAGTGTTGTCCAAGGCCCTCACTTTGTGTACCACAACTTCTATATCAATTAACAAACCTGTGAAAATTTAGGCTTAATCGGTCATCGGAGTAGGGAGAAAACAACGGAAAAACCCATCCCTGTTTCCGCGCGTTTCGCCGTGTCATGACATGTGCTTAAAATAAATCCGTCATTCTCGTTAACGAGAATTTATATTGTTTTGCTGTTTTCTCAAAAAGTAAAGAATTTCATGGAATATTATTTCAAGAGAAGTCTTTCACCACTGCCTTCTGTAAATCTTGGAAGTTATTTGTAAATCTGTGATTTATTTATTTATTATTATTATTTTTTTCTGAACCGATAGTGTCCAATGGCTTTAAAGGCAGCGGACACTATTGGTAATTACTCAAAATAATTATTAGCATAAAACCTTACCTGGTGACGAGTAATAGGGAGAGTTTGATAGTAAAGAACTTTGTGAAAAAGAAGTCGAGAAAGAAGTCATTTTCCATGAATTTGATTTCGAGACATCAGATATTTGAATAAGATGTCAGTCTCCTGACGATAACTAGAGCAAGCTAGTCGAATTGTTGAGACCAGTTCAGAACTGACTCCTCGGCAGTCAGTTAATACGATCCTATAAGCTAAAGTCCAGGTCTATTTTCTACACCATCCGCCCTGGTTATAGTTAAAAAGCAGGACAGCTGTTTTCAGAACTGAGAAGTCTCACGAAACCGATTATCTACTCAGCGGCAGTAGAATAAATGCAAGACAGGGCTCTAAGAACAAACTCTACCTGGCAAGTATGATACACACGTACATGGTGTTACCGCAAACCAAATATGTCAGAAAACGTAAGGAATATTAAAAGAAGTAGGTTTGCTCTTGGCCCATAATATCGTATAGTAACTTGTTTTAACATAAACAGCATTTTTTGTTCACATCCAGGGGAAGCGTCCGATGAGCTTTAAGAAAGAAACAAGGTTGCAACTCGATGACACGTGGTGCAGGAGGTATATTTTTGTTCACCTATAAACTGTAAGCCTTGAATTCGCGTGACCTGACATCTAATGATGTCATGATGAAAACAACGAACGGAAACTATAATAATGTCTCCGTTCTACAAACTGGAGTTGAATCAAACTGTATCTTGCTCTGCTGTTCAACATAATTAGCCAATTTAATGCAAGTACTGATTTGTACTTTTCAAGTTTGTATTCTTGCTTGCTTTCCTCTTGACAACCTTGACCGACGCCTTTGAATGTTTCTCTTTTTCAGTAATTGAAAGTGCGCCTTGGTTGTAGTTTATTATTTATTGTATATGCTTGCGAAGATAGCAATGTTTTTTGTTGGCTTTTACATTTATGAAAACAGATGTGGAAAGCTAACGTTGTTTGTAAAGTCAAAAGTTGCACTAATAGTTGCTAGCTCATAAATGACAATAACACAACATCCACACCGGCTGTTGGAACCCTTAATTGATAATACTCCAAACATGAATAATTCACCAATACAGTTTAAATCTAGGGACGAAGCCTCGCAAAGTGTGGATTGGTTTGTTCAGACTAACGTGATTGTTTGGGGTTTCCTTACTATCAGGGTTGCCTACACCACGTCTTAAAGTCATTGGACCCTTTCGGTAAACAGTGTTGTCCAAGGCCCACACTTTGTGTACCACACCTTTCATATCAAATAACAAACCTGTGAAAATTTAGGCTCAATCGGTCATCGGAGTCGGGAGAAAACAACGGAAAAAACCCACTCCTGCTTCCGCGCGTTTCGCCGTGTCATGACATGTGTTTAAAATAAATCCGTCATTCTCGTTAACGAGAATTTATATTGTTTTGCTGTTTTCTCATAAAGTAAAGCATTTCATGGAATACTATTTCAAGAGAAGTCTTTCACCATTGCCTTCTGTAAACCCTGTAAGTTATTTGTAAATCTGTGATTTTTTTTTTTTTTTTTTTCTGAACCGAAAGGGTCCAATGGCTTTAAAGGCAGCGGACACTATTGGTAATTACTCAAAATATTTATAAGCATAAAACCTTACCTGGTGACGAGTTATAGGGAGAGGTTGATAGTAGAGAACTGTGTGAGAAACGGCTCCGTCAGAAATGACATAGTTTTCGAGAAAAAAGTCATTTTCCATGAATTTGATTTCGAGACCTCAGATTTAGAATTTGAGGTCTCGAAATCAACATCTAAACGCACACAACTTCGTGTGACAAGGGCGTTTTGTTTCTTTTAATATTATCTCGCAACTTTGACGACCAATTGAGCTTACATTTTTTACAGGTTTGTTATTTTATGCATATGTTGAGATAAACCAAGTGAAAACACTGATCTTTGACAATAACCAATAGTGTCAAGTGTGGACAATACGCTTGTCGGAACGATTTTTGAACAAGATAGAAAACGTATGGTATTCCATACGTTTTCTTACATCTTGTTCAAAAAAAGGGTTTGCTCTTGGTCCGTAAAATCGTATAGCAACTTTTTTTGCACATCTAGGGGAAGTGTCCGATGAGCTACAAGAAAGAAAACAAAACATGGCGACTCGATGACACGTGGAACAGGAGGTATATTTTTGTTTATCTGTACTAAGCATTGAATTCGCGTGACCTGACATCTAATGGTGTCATGGTGAAAAAAATGAACGAAAACTTAATAATAAGGTCTCCTTTCTACAAACTGGACTTAAATCCAACTTCATCTTGCACTGCTGTTCAACATAATTAGCTATCTTAATACAAGTACTGATTTGTACTTTTCAAGTTGATATGCTTGCGAAGATAACAATGGTTTTTGGTGGCTTTTATATTCATGAAAACATATGTGGAAAGCTTACAGTGTTTGTAAAGTCAAAAGTTGCACTAATAGTTGTTAGCTCATAAATGACAATAACACAACATCCACACCGGCTGTTGGAACCCTTAATTGATAATACTCCAAACATGAATAATTCACCAATACAAACTAAAGTGCAAATTTTAGCATGTGAACTTTTAGTGCACCCCAGTTTAAACCTAGGGACGATGGCTTGAATCGTGTGGATTGATTGTTCAGACCCTATACGTCATTGTTTGGGGTTTTCTATATAATAGTTGCCTATACCAAATCTAAAACTGACATTTCTTAAGCACTACACGAGTATCTTCAGGTATATGGTTCTTTCGGAAAAACAAAAAACATTATAAAGAAAAACTTTACATGTAGTGGTTGTATTTGACAAACACTAATTGTTCGGTGTACAAACACATCAAATTTATTATAAAAACTTAACCCCTTTAATCCCAACCCAAGGTGTTTTATAAAATGGGTGGGATTCGAACCTACAAGGTTTGCAATGCTGTGCAGATCTCTCACCACTGCTAGAGCAGATCTCTTACCATTAGACCACCGAACTCATGTGTCTTTGTTGTGCTCACCATACGAATATACTAACAAAGCCCCCTGCCAAATTAGGTCTTGAGGACTTTCTGGTCAATGAACCGTCGGCTGATCAATGGAGCGGAACAGCCAAATACAATGCTTTGTGCAATATACACAAAACTTGGGTCTGTTTATTGGTAGTTTTTAATTGTTATCAAAATGGGTATAAAAGGGGTATCTCTATAAGCAAACATTTGAGAAGGATTACAGACCTACACACTGATGTGAAAATGTTGACGAAATGATTGGTAGTTATTGGGATATGATTTTCTAATTTATTCAACTTCCGGGTTGAACCAATAATTGGGGTCAAATGGGGTCAAATTTTTGTAACAAATGTTGAATGTTGAATGCCCTTTTCGAGGATGTATAGATTCTAACAAATTCGTTGAGGCGTTTTAAGTTATTTTGAAATATTAAACTTTGAACAATGACGTCGTCATAACGTAACTAAGTTTCAATTTCATATGAGCTTCGGAAGAGGCTTTTGTCAGGGGACAATGGACGCTGAGAAGAAGATTTGTTAAGCAAACAAACATAACACTACACTAGACTTAACAAAAACAAGGTGTTCAGAATGTCGTTAAATTTTTGGTCGTAACACATCCCAGGTGAATACATGTAAGCTTCATTTTACCTTTGTGAAGTACGTAAAGCCCTTTCATATGATGTATAGATTGTAAAAAAATAGCTTATTTTGTTGAATAATATGAACTTGTGAAATATTGACGACTGTGGAAGAGACTAATTAGCCGAAAGGGAAAGGTATGTTGAAAACGCCTCGAACACAGACTATACATGTACATACAACTACATTAAGAATGATTAATACATACCTTGGACGGTTTCAAGTCTCTGATTGGTAAAAACCCGGTCACGTGTGAGAGTGTTAACGGTGGTATAAAGACCGGCTTTGGAAAATAGCGAATAAGTGGCCCCTAACTCAGCATACATTGTGTAAACCTTGCGCGTTGCACTGTATCGCATGCTTATTTATGTCCATGTTAGTTTCATTGCAACTTCGCGCACTTGCGCGTACGCGCGCTGAAAATGTATAAATTTTGAGTGCGCGCGTGTTACATGTGCGCGCGTATAAACTGACGCTGAGCTCATGCATGCGCGCGTTTTAATGGACAATTTGAACAATTTTAGCCGTTTAATTTAGCCGGTTGGTGGCTGGCGCTGTTAACGGACTCCCTCGCCTCCGGCTCGGTCCGTTAACAGCTCCAGCCACCAACTCGGTCATTACCACGCAGTGAAGACCGGGTTTTTGCACTGTTATACCCTAGTTTTTGACCTACACCCTGTTGTGGAGCGTGACTCGTCACCGCAGCACTACGTGTTGCACGTGTAAAACCGTTATGCACGACCAATGTGGAAAGTACGTCGTCCTTTAAACATGATTTTTTTAATTTAATTTTCAACTTCCGACTTGAACCGGAAGACAAAGGTGCTTTTGCTAGCGGACGAAGAGAAGAACTAGCCTTAAGTTTTTGTCGTAACAAAAACTAGGTGTTCGAATAGGCGATACATTTCTGGTCGTAACACATCCCAGTTTAAATACATGTAAGCTTCTTTTCACCTTGACCAAGCCTAAATTGTAATACTTAGTATATAGATCATGAACCTGCACCTTTATGGTGACGTCATGAGACGCTTGATGACGTCATCGTAACAAAAACAAGGTGTTCGAAATGTCGATAAGTTTCTGGTCGTAACACATCTCAGTTTAAATACATGTAAGCTTCATTTCACCTTGACCAAGCCTGAATTGTATTACTTAGCATATAGATCAAATAGATCATGTATCTTTAAGGTGACGTCATGTGCCGCTTGATGACGTCATCGTGGTGTGAACTATTTTTTTTTCGGAAGTAACAAATCCCAGTTTGGATATATGCACAGCTTGATTACCAAAGTTGCATTTTATAGGCAATTCCGATTAAGACAGGTCAAAAGATCAAGAAAAGGTCACCAACATATCCGTTTGTGAAGTTAAGCTCTTTCATATTATGATGTATAAATTGTCAAAATATTATTATTATTTTTTTTTAAAGATGAAATTGATTGATATTGACATGAAATAAATGTATCTTAAAATGACCCCCACAAATATGTACGACTGTAGAAGAGACTAACAAACCGAAAGGGAAATGTATGTCGAAAACGCCTTGATCACAGACAATACGAAGCCACATGTAAGTACCGACCGGGCCCGACTTTGCTTAACTTCAGTTATCGGACCAGAACCGGTACCTTCAACGTAGTATGGTCGTAGTTCCTGAGATATGAATTTTTAAATTTCAACTTCCGATTTTAACCGGAAAGAAGAAAGGGTCAAAATGGGGTCAATACGAAGCGTGTGAAAGACGTCTTATATCAAAACAGAATATCAGGGAAATACGTCTTACCAAGATAGACTATCAGGGAAACACGTTTTCCCAGAATAAGATATCGGGGAAAGACAACTTACCAAGATAGTATCAGGAAATGAGTCTTACCAAGAAAGAGTATCAGGGAAAGACGTTTTTCCAGAATAAAATATCGGGGAAAGAGGTCTTACCAAGAAAGAATATCAGGGAAAAAAGTTGTCCCAGAAAAAAATATCAGGAAAGACGTCTTACCCGGATACAATATTAGGGAAAGACGTTTTCCCAGAAATAAGATTTTGGGGAAAGACGTCTTACTTGGATATAATATCAGGGAAAGACATCCCAATATTTCACATTTCCGAGATTATTATCTCGGAAATTTGTTAGCGCGGATTGTCACTTTAAGCTTCCGTAAGTTACAACGTGTCAACACACAGCATTTTGGTTTTGTGCCAATATTAAAGTCACCTGGAAGCTTTTGTCACTAAAACATGTGTTTTGATGAGTGGAATATCAATAAACGATTAACTAAGGTTTACAAAACTTAGTTTCCATGTTATTTACAAATTTGAAGAAAACAAACCGACCGAGAGGACGCTGTTCGTCACGTCAATCGAGGCGCGATGAATCGCATGCAGTGCCAACACAAGATAGTGACGCTTGGCGCAAGCTAAAAACATGCCCTCAACGTTGAAACAATACCTGCTTTTGTTCACGTTAGGCAAATGCTATTTTAGGTTCGTTACGTCTTTCAGGTACCTTTTTCGACGTCCCCACTAGCTGGAAAACTGTTGGAATGGCGTCATGTTTTAAAACAGAACTTTTTTCTTCATGTGAAAATGTGTAGTCTATTCCGGATTCTCGAAGCAGGACGGCTCGAATGTTTGCTGCACAGCGCTGGAAATTACGTCGGACCGGACCACTTTGCAAACTGACCCCATCTTTAGTTGTTTTGCTTCATCCAGCAGCAATACACCTGGGGCGACACTGCCGGAAAAATGCAAGATAACAACTTTTTCGAAACGTACAAACTCACGACCAATACTTGAATGTACCGTTGCACGTACGTGTGTTCGATGTTCGATCGAGGCAAAGTCTGCCTCGATTGACGTCACCTAAATGGTAGGCGGAGTCACCCCACCCAACTTTATTTGTTTGTTTAAACATATAAATCGTTAAAAACAACCACATAATGATACTCTTATGTTTGAAAAGAAAATATATTTCCAGGTGGCTTTAAGGTTCATGCTAAATACCATAAACAGCGGGGGGGGGGGGGGGGGGGGGGGGAGGGGAAACAAAGTTATGAAATTAAATCAGAGTGGGAAGCGGCACTTATGGTAACAGAAAGTAGCCCTTTAACACAGTTTGCTAAAATGTCCGACCACTGGTTCCAAATAAAAAGCGCTCTGACGTCACTTTGTTTTTGACCAATCACGCTGAGAATCCGAAAGGACGGTGATGTCTTTTGGGCGTGGTCTGAGCCAGTACTGTACACACTTTTGCGGCGTGATTGTTATAAAAGGTGTACACGTACCACTAAAATCATCAAATTCAGCATTTATCTCGGAGAGCAAGACAGCTTACACAAGGTAAGTTATTATTATATGCATATGAAACACTGGTTGAATGATTGAACAGTTTAAAGTAGGCCATCATAAATATAGGTTTTCTCGGTCAAATTCGGCAAATGAGCAGCCAATTTCATTTTCAGGTGCTCGAATTAAAGCTATTTTGCCTCACCGGTTTTTACTGCGCTTCAAATTCAGAATTCGGTCATTCAATTTCGTTTTGAGGCATTCAAGTTCCTAGCACACTCATTCTTTTTCATGACACACAATCATCATTCAATTTAGCAAAGCTGGTTCGACTACAGATTTTGCTGATTTAATCATTTTCAATTTCGTAAAGAGGCATCAATTTCGCTCACCGAGAATTCAAACAAGTACGACTAAAGAAATACGAATAAATAGATAAACTGTATAAGGCAAACCGTTTCGTACCATCACATGTTCAAGATGGAATGCTTCCTTCAAAAAGGCGAAGTCGAGCTGAAGAATCGATCTTTCAATAAATGAAAATTTGTTTCCAGTAGACTTTACATTGGGCCCAATAAGGGTTGTTTTATTTTTTTATTTCTTTATTTTTGGGGGAGACCTTCAATGGTTAACTGACCAAGACTGACATTTGAATGTGTGTGAATGTTGTTGTTTTTTTTATTTTTTTTTTTTATGTTTTTCCAGTTGTTGTTTTTTGTAAATATTCACCAACTATCTGTTGGCGTGCCAAACATCTTGGCATTTATGTTCAGGAGTGCCAAAACATTAACCGCATGCCTTTAACATTCGTATAAGGAAACAAAAAGTTAACCAAGCGTTTTTAAGACTGCACAACTATTAGAATTGACTGCCTCAAACTAAAATTGAATGACTAAACACACGCCTCAAAAACACTCCTGCTAATTTGAATGCAGCTTCGGTGAGTTGTTAAATTGAATGATTAATTTGTTAAATCGAATGACGTAAAAGTAGATTTGACTAGTTTTAAAATGAAATAGAATTACCCTTTTTTAGTAACATTCGATTTCGTGCGAAAAAGAATAGGCTGGTGGTTAAATTGGCTGCTCATTTTCCGAAATTTACCGAGAACACCTATACAAAAGACTTTAAATCAAAGACTCAGGCCGGTGTTTACTGTACCTGCACCCCCAATAAATACGTTAGGGTTTGGGTACTTTTTGTACGACACAAACGCAAACATCCACAGAGATTTACATTCAACTTACGCTTTTATAAAACTGAACGTTTCCCTTGTATAGGTGTTCCCGGCCAATTTCAGCAAAAAGTCATGCAATTTCATTGACATGCATTCAAATTCACGAAGTTTCCCGTAATCCTCTCAAACTAGGGTTTCTTTTTAGCTCTTAATGCATTCAATTTCGTTTTCGTGCACACATGATCTGCAATTTTCTCGTTCAGATTCGCTTCAGTGATTCTATTTCATTTTTTAGGTATTCAAGACTACACTTTGACCATAATTAAGTTGAATTTCTACCACCTATTTACAATTGATGCATTCGAACTAAGACTCACCGAAGCAAACGTGATTTTGCTGCTAGTTTGAGTTTTCTTTTTTATTTATGTGCAACGAATTTCAACTTCTTTGCATTCAAATTAAAGATGACTTGTAATGGCTTTGTGACATGAGTAAACTGAAAATTAGAGCTCACTAACACAGATGTTTATCTATAGGTGTTTCCATGTACATTTGTCACATCATGGGGCTGTATTTCCCCTGGCTGACTATACAGTGGACCGCTAAACCGAGACGATGACACACAAAAATGATTCTTAGTGAAACATTGTCTGCATTAACCAAAAATTTACTTAATTTATTAACAACGAAAATATTAATCCCCTACAAAGTCAATGAAACCCTAGTCATACACAATACAAATCAATGAGCTAGTTCCGTTCTTTGTTCCACAAAATTCTTCCTCCACTGAGGTGCACTTTTGTCCTCGCTACACCACAAATCTGTCAATAAAGCAAAGTCACTCTAAGACAATGCAATCTTAATTACCCGCCACCAATTGTCTCTCAATGCATGATTGTTCAATGCAGGCAAATGTTCAATCTCGTAGTTTTCTCCGATTATATGGGGGGGGTGTGTGTTTACTTGCCCATCTCCTTTGAGTGGCGATACTGCAGTCTTCCGTATAGACGGCTGGAGCTCTTTATAGCTTCTCCTCAGCAGTTTTTACGTCTGCCCCATGAGTTGTTGGCCTTCGAGTTCTCATACATAGGTAGTTACAGCCAACTCAAACCGGTTGATATTTTGCTGGTTGAATTCGTTGGTCTCGTCTTCTCAGCCAAAACCCACTCAGGATTCTTTGGCAAGGGTCCACTCAGGACAGTTCTGACAAATCCACACAGGATTTGATGATAAAGTCCACACAGGACAAGCTCTGAGAAGTTTGTTTTCATCCACTCAGGATATTAAACTTCTGATGAATCCACACAGGATAAAGTCCACCCCGGACAGAGATGTTGCGAGCCTTGTGTCAGAACATTATTCATACGGACTGCTCTCATCCAAATTCAACTCAAGACTGGCTAGAAACTACTGCACAACCCACCAGAACAATACATAACAAAGGGAACCCATTCCCTAGGACAATACAAGTAAATACCAACATTCCTTAAAAGCCCCACCCCAAATACTGCCCTCTCTGACACCCTGAAGCCCTAATTTAAATATAATTGGCGCCCTCTTGGGACCCTCTTGGCCTGCCTCCAAACTTTTGACAGCCTTACAGGAGCTAAATTAAAGAGGCAACCTCGCACATATAAAACACAGCACAACATATAAGTTAAACATACTCTAAACTAATTAACTGGGCATTGCATAAAATAAACATGGCACTTGTGACACACTATTTACATCATTTTGTTTTCTTAATTGTAATAATTGTTCCCATTGCTTGCCTTATTACCTTTAAAGTTAAAGCCTATGTCCGATAACATTGAAATGATTTTTTTTATTTTTTATTTGGCTTAAGCCTTAGGGTTCGTTCTCAAATTTACAAATAAGTTAAACTCAATGTTAACCTGTTATTTTTTTCACAGGTTCTTTCTTTGTTTGTTATACATTTGTTATATTTGTGTTATTGTTCTGGGTTATGTTTTGTCTCCATCTTCTTCTTCTTTAACCTTCAATGATCTGACGTGCAAGATACCTTGGCATGTAGGTCTGGCTATGGTTATACCATCTGACGCATTTTTCATGAGTTATCTGTCCAACATAGGCAGCAGCGAATGAGTATAAGTACATAGGCATAACGAAAAATCTTAACTTGAATACAAAAATTTGGAAAATGTTTGCCCAGTAGTGAAAATGAATGGTTGACCAGCTCTAGCTGCCTGGCTTTAATGAAATTGAATGAGTCTTGCGGCCTGATAAAATTGAATGATGTTAGTTGACCAGTGAATGCTAACTAGGAGTTAAAATGACTGGATTTTTGCTGAAGTTGGCCGGGAAAACCTATAATAATTTTTTTGGACCCTCTTAATGTAAATAAGTGAAAAACCACTCTTATAATATCGAAGTCTTATACAGCGCACGTATCTACCAATTAACAAGGTACTCAATGCGCTGAGTATCTATATAGGGTGCGTTCGTTAAGCTTCCCCGGGTCGACCCCGGTGTGTGTCGGTTGTTTTTTTCACAGGACGAACGTGTGCAGAAAATTATCCACGTTCGTCCTGAAAAAAATTAAAATAAATCCGCCACAAACCGGGGTGCGTATTTGTTTTCCTAGGACGAACTTGGGCAATTTACATAAATGGGCGTAGTTAGAAACTGTACATTTTTCCATGCACATGCGTACTTCGACGTAATAACTCACGCATATTAAACATGTACACATACACCCATACACGCACACATGTTACATGTACCATGTAAAACTGCGTATTTTGTACAACTCTACCTTTTGTTTATAAATGCGTCGCGCTTGCTTTCATTGCCAAGTCTTGATTGCCCGATAAAATATGTTTGGATATGGTTGGGAGGGGGTGGGGGGTGTGGGGGGAGGTCAATTATGAAAATAGGCTGACGGTCATAATGAACGGCTGTGGTCCCTAATGTTTTTTGATGAAATTTAATAGTACACTGCATTACAAACGTCACCAATATGCATCTGACCACATAAAATTATGCAACAAAAATAATGTGTTTTTTTTTCTCCCAGAGGTTGGTTATCTAATGCATATTGGAAATCAACTGAAAATACTGGTCTTCGACAAAAATTACCAAATGTGTCTAGTTTAAAAATAGACCATGGGTGGTATATCTCCATGGTTAGACCATGGAGGAAGAAATATAGGAGGTAGACTGGTTCATCACAACCTATATACACCATTTTGTGAAGCGATAGTAGAAGAAGTGCAGGTTGTGTTGTCCCCATTTATTTACCGCGACTATTTTCATTTCACATACCACCACCAGTGGCCCAAGGTCCCTTGCGGTCATCACTAACGCTCGTGCGTGCGCGAGAGGGTTTTTCGGACAAAAACACGCCCATTTTATGTTATATGCCCACGTTCGTCCTAGGAAAAAAAAAATACGCACCCGGGGTCGACCAAGGGAAGCCAAACGAAAGCACCCATTATTACAGTTGAGACAAACTTCCTACCCACGGCGCTGCGATATCTGCGATATCCAATTATCCGCTGGCGCACGGTATACCTCGCCCCCTCGAGGACGAGGTTGCGCCGGGCGCCGCCATGTTTTGTTTTAGGTGCCGCAATGCTGTTTTCACTTCAAGTGGTGCCCGCACCCTGCTAAAATGATGCGTCCTGGCCAGGGGTCAATTTCGGGGTACCCGTGGGTTGGGGATATGTGTTGTTTGTGACGTCACAATCAAAGTGCGAGCGTGTAGTAACTTCGGGGTTGGTTATCATGGGGTTGGTTATCCTAGGGTTGTCAGGGGGTCTGCGTTGTTTATACCCGTCAGGATGTCAGAGTCATAGCGCGAGCGTCCAGTAACCTCGCGCGTACAGTAAAAGCAAAGAACAGTGCACGGGATCACAACCAAAGCACGACGGAGTTGGGGGTTATTATATACTTGATTCAAGTCCCATTCTCGTGTGAGAGGTCCCTCAGTCATTACCTCAACTTATTATGAAACAACCCGTAGCAGATGTAGAAAACCAATGGGAGCGTAGAAGCGCTGCCCCCTGCCGGTAAAAATATTCATTATACTCTGCGACATCACAGTAGCAGACATTGTAATGCACGCGTCTATACGTGGCACGCGCGTGGGGGGGGGGGGGGGGGGGTAAACTCATTAGCAGGCAAGGGGGTGTCGGTGTCATAAGTAGTTTAATTGCACTTCCCAAAATTCAAATTTTGCAAACAAAACCGACCCCAATGTATGTTACAAGGTATTATTTATATTCAAATGAACAGTAAGGGATTTTTTTTATAATTATTGGTTATTAAAAAATGTATTTCAGTCATCAACTAAGTACTTAACCCACAAGTGACAAGTGAACTAGTCTTCTTTTTGGGTGCGTTTGATTGGTCAAAACGTATCACGTAACAATATTACATTTTCATAAATGAATACATTTACATACTCGGCGACTGCGACATCGTCAAGTCCCTGTCCCGCATGCGGAACAGGTTTTGGAATGCAGGGCATCACAAAACAGTAGTGTCCTGGGGATGGCACGAGATTGGGACTTGAGTCAAGTCTGGGGTTATAAAAGCACGTGGGACAGGGAGAGTGAAGGGGCACACAGTGGTACGTCTGTGGGAAGGGGCCGGGGAACGGCCAGGACGGGAACAAATTAAAAGGGGGAAATAATACGGAAAAGGGCAAAGGAAAAGGGGACCAATGATGACATGGGTAACTGAAAACAAAAAATCAACGGGGAAAATTATACGAAACAGAGAAAGAACCACTGGCGGAAAACCCGCGCGGAATGGAACAACTTGAGTTTATGGGCTGGTAAACAGTGCATGCAAAGAACAAACACGCACGGCATCACGGGGAGGGAGGCACGAGTTAGACTGATGTGGGACGGTTCAGGAAGGGGAACACAGTGGTATTCCTGTGAAATGGGGGACGGGGGAACGGCCAAACAATGACGGAGAGAATGAGCAGGGCTGGGGTAAGGACATGAAAAAATAACAGGGACTATGACGATATGGGATATGGGAAACTGAACTGGGAAAAATCAAACCGTAAAAACAGGGATAGAGCCACTATAAGTGGGACCCGCGCAAAACTGGAAAACATGAGTTATGGGCAAACACTGACATGCAAAGAACAATGCCAACGCACCGGACCGCGGGGAAGGGAGGCAGGAGGCGCGGGATTATGGAACGGGGAAAGGGAAGGAACACACGATGGAACAGGGAGTGGAGGAAGGGCAAAATAATTTATGGGAAAATAAACGGGCTGGGAATATATATAGGGAAAGGGAAAACAAAGGGACTTGAAAACGGTACAGGACCGGAAAATAATAAACTGCTCGGGAACAATAGGAATCAACACGCTACTTGCAGAATTGAATACGCAATGATGTGTAGCGGTTGTCGCAACGGGGTATAACGGGACAAGTGGCAAGGGAAGCACAATGCAAACACACGGGATTGCGGGGGAACGAAGGCAAACGGAGCGCGGGTTCTATGGCCCGAGACGGGAGAGGGAAGGGGCTCAAGGGGACAGGGGACGGTGGAAGGGGCCGGGATACAATAGGCCTACGGAAAGGGAAAAAAGACTTATGAGTCAGTTCAGGTAAATAATTGACATAGTTGCTCACGGTCAAAAAATGTTTTTTTTTTTATACTTTGTTGGTGGAAGGGCCTTGGGGTGCAAGTAAACAAAATTGCATTTTCAATTCTATATATAGCCCGTTGCCATGGTTACGGCTCATTTTGTTTTTTGGCCATTTTAGGCCGATTTTGGGGTCTGAAAAACTGGTTTTTAGCTCATATTTACAACTCCACCCCACCAAAATGCAACATTATTTCAAAAAACCTTTTATATCACTACAAAGTATCATCCTTGGCCTTCCTTGAGAAAAAAAATAATTGCTTTAAATATCACTCTTGTGCTATTTTTGCATCATGCATTACAGTATGTTTTTAGAACTTGCAAAATCGACATTTTTACCCTATTTTTGGACCCCAAAATGTCGACTTGCCAGGGGTCTCAGAAAATTTTCCTTTCGGCTGTGATTAGGGCCAACATGGGTCTTTCCATATCTGGTGTCAAAAACTTGGGCAATTGTATCCTGTTGTGACAGTACTGCCTCAAAACTAGACTTCAAAATCGGCCTAAAATGGCCAAAAAAACAAAATGAGCCGTAACCATGGCAACGGGCTATATATAAAATTGAAAATGCAATTTTGTTTACTTGCACCCCAAGGCCCTTCCACCCACAAAGTATAAAAAAAAATTATTTATTGACCGTGAGCAACTATGTCAATTATTTACCTGAACTGATTCTTATAAACAATACGGGATATGAAAGTAATAAACTAAACGTGAAAAAAAAAAAAAAAAAAATCCGAAACGGGACTGGGAAAGAACCACTAGCAGGACCTGCGCGGCTGGATGGGAGGTCAACATAAGGAGAAACGGCAAAAAAAAAAAAAAAAAAAAAGTTCAGCAAGTTCAGCAAGTGTCCCGTGCACAACGCTACATTTGCGGCATTTTAAGCATTATTGATTCAGAAATTCAAAATAGTTACCCAATAAACGAAAAGCCAAACAAATAACAACAACAAGGAATCAGCTGTAATCTTGCGTTTGGTTCATTGTGAAACAGTAACATTGTAGTAACTTAACTTCATAGTAATAATGTTACTCTCAATTTAAGTTATTACAATAACAATCGACTTTTTTTTACGAAATTGATTGAGCGAGATGTTTCAGAAAAAAACAACAAGTTTGAACACAAATTCAGAAACTCATAAAATATAAAGTCTTCCGTCTGAACTACTAAATGAGTTGAACATAAATAACGGGTCATTCCATGTCAGACCATTGCACGTTTTTACCTTAATAGAAATTGCTTGTAGTTCCTAGTGAGCAATTATGCACACAATTTTTAGCTCGATCCGACTTTCCATGTTGTCAGGGCATAAACTGCTAAAATGTATAGATTTTAAAGTAAAGTAAAGTATTTTTAGTAAACATATGTCATAACATGTTAATTTTCATCACATAGTAATGAGAATTGCATCATCAAACCAAATCTTTTATGATTTTTTTTTCGTCGAAAGTCGATAACCGTGACCTTTAATAATTATGTTATCGTAACCTTTGACCTATTGTTTTTGTATTAAAAAAAAAAGTAACTTCAAAATGTACAACTTCATGAATATTTCTGTACAGTTCGTAGGTTAAAAAATAGTCAATATATAAACTACCATTCTCAAATACCTCAGACAGTTTCGCTATTCCTATTGGTGGAGAGCACGTCACTTGGGTGTGTATAAACCTTTGTTAATGACCAGTAAAAAAGTGTTGAAACATGGGCGTAACACGTGAACTTGCACCTGTGCTCATAAGACAGTTTCTTCATTCATATTGGTCGAGAGCGACAGCTGGAACAGTTGTTCCAAATCACGCGATACGCGCGACGCGCACAGCATTCCCTTATAAGGAGTTGTTTACCCAAGGGCCTTACCATTTCATAGCTGGAGGGGTGTTGTGTTGAAAGAAACCATTGAACAATATTATATTTCTTGCATTATTTTACTTTTTGACCAAAAAGTGTGGATGTTTTTTTGACCGAAAATGTATTTATGAATGGACATCAACGTGTGTTAAATCGGTTTTCAACTACAGTGGTTTAAACCCGCCGAGGCCTGGTTCTTGTTAATTTACCTTGACTTCGTCTCGGTAAAGTTATCAAGAACCAGGCCTCGTTGGGTTTAAACCACTAGTTGAAAACCTATTCACCACGCATTGATCCCCTTATTTAAAATCCACAAGCAAAACCCATTATTCTGTTTATAATATGACTGAAACTGTTCACGATTGTTTGTATTCATGTTGAGGGCTAATGTGGTCCCACCGAATCATTCTTCACATTATCAGCAGTGACGTACCCGTGTTGTTTTTTCGTTGTAACGAGAGCTCGGCGATTTGTCTTGTTTTTACCACGTGGATATAACCCAAGTATTGAACGTACGTTACACCTGCCTCATTTGTCTTTTGTTTATAACTTAAAGCCAATGACACTTTCGGTAAACAGTGTTGTTCAAAGGCCCACACTTCGTGTATCACAACTTATATAAAAAAATAACAAACCTGTGAAAATTTAGGCTCAATCGGTCATCGGAGTCGGGAGAAAATAACGGGAAAACCCACCCTTGTTTCCGCTTGTTTCGCCGTGTCATGACACGTGTTTAAAATAAATCTGTAATTCTCACCATTACCTTTTTAGTCAGGTGGCTTAGCGAAATTACCGTTACACGGCGGACAAAAGCACCATTTTTGGCACAGGGCTTCCTAAGGGTCTATTAAATAAATTAGCCGAGGAGCCCTCCATAATTGTTGTTATTTTTATGTAAATCGCAAAATTTCAAAATGGCCGCCAAATATGACAAAATAGCATTTTTATTGAGTCCTGGGGGTCATACAAACCTAAGGGTGGATGCTAAATAAGTGACTTACAGGTAGTTTGACAACATATGAGTACAACATCTTTTTTTTTTTTTGCTTTTTAAACATCGCAGATACTCAACTAGGGGGCGGATCCAAATATTCTGAAGACAGGGGGTTTCTGGCAACAGTTTTTAGTTTCACATAATCATAATGCTCACCATACACATAGTAACCCCCATTTACAGAATATAATATAAATATTTGTTAAAAATAATAATAATAACAACAACTGTTTGTAAAGCGCCAAATTACTAACTATGTAGTTGTAACTATGTTTTGTTTTATTTATCTATTGTTTTCTTCTGGTTTTGTGGTGGAGTTGGAGGTCGATCATCCTCCGATCTGTGTCTCTGTTAAGGTTTCCGAAATACTACTGCTTAGAATTCCTTTGGGTCATGGACATTAGTGGTTGCGCATATCATGTATTTTTGACAAAGTTATCTTTCTCTGTATCCGAGCCCACAAGGTGCACGATTCGGTTACAATTGATTCATCTATGCACATGCGACCTGAAAAATAATCCAAGGAGAATTGCCCATTCATCTGATTGCATTTGAGAGGCTGACAATCTGTGGCTGGGAGATCTCCTTTGTTGGGAGGCCCTGATCATTCTGCTGGAAGTTCTCCAGGATATCTCTCACATTTTCGAGAAGTCATTCTTCTTGAAGTTGCTTCAGCAGGAAGTATCTGTTCCCGAGAGCATCCATAACTAATAAAAACAACAGGTTTTCTTTGAGCCAAAAAACTCCACCTGAATCTTTCACACTGTTCTTATGCTCATGAGCTTGATTATAGCGATCACATAGAACTAACTGAAAGGACCAAGTGCACACAAAACTTCCCCAACTCATCATTAACAGGGCAAGGAGCTCATCACTGATGCGGACAGCAGGCATCCTCCATGAGTAGTTTACACGGTTCATGACAAAGAACAGCAGTGTAAGTTCCTGCAAGAAAATCAACATACAGAAAGAGGGGAGGATTCTCTCTGTGAGCCCGATGAAGATGAGAATGAGGTTTTTTGTCTAATGGGTCCAAGTATATGAAAGTAGGATTTCTCATCTGTTTCTTTTCTTCAAGCTGTGGCAGACTCTTTATCTTTGGGGCCCTCAATGAGCATGACACCCTAACTCATGGAGATGTGCAGAGACAAGAGAGTGATCTTGTCGGCTTGCCTATCGAGTTTCTGTGTGGGATGCCTTCAGATACATGTCAGCCACACAAGATGATGCTTCCTCTTAGAAAAATGTCGTCCGGTCCGGCCAGAAACTTCAAGCAGAGACATCCCCAAGCTTATTCCAGAGTGCCTTTTGTGTTAGCATACCACCTACATGTAGCACATGCTTACTCTCGCAGTGAGTATCTGGTCATTTCTTCTGTACCGACTTTGCCAGGGTGAACACAGGTTGGTCGAAGTAATGTCTGGGATTATTCATTGACTAAGACATTTTACAGTGTCTCTCAACATCCATTGCATGCTTGATTATAGCAGGAGTGGGGACTTCTCAAAGAATAGGAGAGTTTGTTGTTAATGTTAATGCTCTACCGATCTAAGCACCTCTCGACTTAAAACATAACACGTATACAATCTGGCATTACTTTAAAGCCATAACACTTTCGGAACAGAAACAAAAGTTCACAGATTTACAAATACCTTACAGGGCTTACAAAGGGTAATGGTAAAAGACTTCTCTTTAAATATTATTCCATGAAATGCTTTACTTTTTGAGAAAACATTAAAACAATTATCAATTCTCGACTACGAAAATTACGGATTTACAGTAAACAAATGTCATGACACGGCGAAACGTGCGAAAAAAGGTAGGGTTTTCCCGTTCTTTTCTCTCGACTACGATGACCGATTAAGCCTAATTTTTTACAGGTTTGTTATTTTATATATAAGTTGTGATACATGAAGGGTGGGCCTTTGACAACACTGTTTACCGAAAGTGTCCAATGGCTTTAAAGAAATGGCTGGTATATAATAGGCTTAGTAGCTGTCGGGAAAGAGTGTGCTTTTCCTTTCCTGTGTACACCGATTGTTTTTTATAAGCGTAACAATCCCCTATATATACTTCGAAAAAAATGAGAACTCATTGAAAGTGTCTTTTACACTGGTCTAAAGTAGTTATACAAAAAAGGAAGAAAAAAAGTGATATTCTGTTATGTAGGCCGCCATTTTGAATTTTTGCGATTTACATAAAAAGAAATTACAAATTCTGGAGGGCTCCTCGACTAGTATTGATTAATATACCCATAGGAAGCCCTGTGGGAAAAAAGTGTGCTTTTGTCCGCCGTGTAATGGTAACCTTTATATTTTACGCTTAGCAACCTGACTATATGTAAACCCTGTAAGTTATTGGCAAATCTCTGAACTTAATTTTTTTTCTCTGTTCCGACGTACGATATCCAACAGTTTGTATGATGCATTTCATTTTGAAGATCAAACTGATTTATTTCCAATAAGAGGTAATTTAATCCATACTTTACAAACTGTTTCTGTGTGTGGGTTTGGTCCTTAGCAAGTGGAAGGTTTCTGTTGGTGTCAGTACAACTTAAACTTATATGAAAATAAGAGATTCATTGTATTTTCAATTCTTTGTTTTTATTCCTTTAACAATATAGTAAAATGGCCGAGCTTTCTTACTCAGTGCTCGTCGTATGCATGCTTGGTTTGGTGCAGATCATTGCAAGTACTGATCAAGAAACATGTGACAAGGAGCTTCCTGAGTCGTAAGTTTTTCAATATTTTCTCAAGCAGTAGACCGATTGCGCTGTCAATACTAACATGTGATCATGTGATTGGTATATAAAAACACAGCTACACCAGTACAGACATAATATATGAGCAGGCGCGTACTGATGGACCATAATTGGTTGTATTTCCATAATAAAACACATTTTACTAAAAACGAAGCCCTTTCAATAAAGGTAAAAATGTTGTGACATTGATTTAAATCAGATGTTGTGTTTGATAAATCCAGAATTCTACTACTTAAGAGGTGTCTTTTGAGAGTATGGTTAGATTATACGTAACTAAATTGCCGAGGTTTGAGCGAGCTCATGCGCCGTGGTTAGTGCGGTATGCACGGCGTGAAGTCGGGCTATGCCGAAAGAGACCTCAAAGTTGTCCGACTCTTGCTGACAGCTACCCCTTCTTATTAAATAAGTTAAGGTTGACAATAAAAGAATGCGCAGCTTTTCAAGGAGATTTGTTTTTGCTTTATATCGGCAGTAAAATCATTACAACAAAACCACACTTTCCGTGCACAAACACAATTATGACTTCGTGTGAGCATTCTTGTAGAATTTCCTCGGTTTCTTTTTTTCAGCAACCGCTTAAGTCCCAAGGTACAAACTCAAGACTATTCTTCAGTGATTTCGAGAATAAAAGCCTCTATTAAAACAAACAAACAAACGCAACAATAATCATGTCTTTTTAATGCACGTTGATATGCAGATGCCGTGTTTGTTGATGTGTAATACCCATCTCAGGTCACGTGACGTTCGCAGCACAATCGGTCTAAAAGACCTGCTTGAACGAAAATGTCAAGTCGTGAACTTTGCTGAATTCCACTTAAAATGTTTTCGATGAATAAGGAAATCGAGTCATATGATTATAAATAGGTTTCAATTGTGTAAAAAAAAACCAATCATTTTGTATGCCCTTATCCAGAGCTTTTCTGCGAGATTTGCGAAAAGCCCCGTTACGTAATCACTCTCAAAACGTCATAAGTAGATAAAGCCGCTTTGTTGCAGCGTGGATGTATAACAAAGCAAACTCCCACAAATGACGTCAGCGGCATTGTCCTTTGACGCCCGCTCTCAACGGCAGAAGTGTTTTTAGTTTAAAAAAAACCTTTAGGTAGGGGCCTAATTTTTTAATCGATGATACAAAAAGTTCAGAAGTGTACACATATCAAAATAACATTAAAATTGTGAACAAGTGCATTATAAACAGGTAAAAATACCATTTCTGTTGAAAACATTTCGCTCAGGTAGCTGTTTCTGGACACTATCAGTAATTGTCAAAGACCAGGCTTCTCACTTGATTTAACACAATATATGCAGACAAACGAACCTGTACAAATTTAAGCTCAATTGGTCGTCGAACTTGCGTGATGATAATGAACAAACAAAAACACCCTTGTCACTCGAAGTTGTGTTCTCTCAGACGCTTGATTTTGAGACATCAAAATCTAATTTCTGAGGTCTCGAAACCAAGTAACGATCTATGCTAATGATTATTTTGAGTGTAATTATCAATGGCGTCGACTGCCTTTAAAGGGCCTTTTGAGCTTTGTTAGGCATTTTGTTACTCCGGCTCTAAAAACAAAATTCCCTCATTTGACCATCCATTGATTTGTAATGACCTAGCTAGCAGGGTTTAATAATGCAACAGACTAGGTTGGATTGTTTTTCTCATCCTCTGGTTATCTCGAATATCAGGAACAACTAGATCCAAACATTATAATCTGTTCCTTGATGTGTTATATTTTACCTTCTCCACAGTTGTTGTGCTGGAAAGGAAGTTCCTACAGCATCCCCACCTGAGTGGCCATCGAGCCAGAGTCCAGCAGGTGGATCTGAAGCAAACATTAATGCTACGCTCTGTGTCCTCTACAGACAAGTCAATTGTTTGGTGTGTAACCACCCGTATCAGTAAGTTTTGATATCCGTCTTTGACTGACGCACGTGATACGCAATAGTTATCAAAAGTAAAAATTCATTTTCTTTTTGTAAAACTTATAGGCCTACATGAGCATGTTTTGAGTTATTAATAACACAATGCAATTTATTTGTCATAACTGATACGTGTGTATGACGTGTAATATATTTTATGTTTAAATACCGATCTTTACTGTTATCATTACTAATTCGGCCTTTCCTTGGCTTCATTGAATTATGAACATTGCACAAATTAATATACAAAATATTGTTCACTCCAATGTTGGTCCAAATATGCACGATTTGTGCCCCAAATCACATAACACCAACGTTAACAAATATTTACTCAGACATTGACGTACAAAAAAAATCATATACACTAGCGCTGGCTATGGGCTGGGTCATGAGTCTGGGCTGAATAATAATGTAGAGGACGTCCGTCTTACATGCACTCTAAATAAGAAGTGTGAAAACTTGATGAGTAAATGTGTTGGGAACGCAAGTTGAGTACCTTCTTACGCAATGTTGGGCTACGTGGCGATTTGGCTAGTACCCTCGAGAGTTGTGTCAGAAATGTTACGCATAGTTGGGTAACTGTTTAACACAGAAATTTAGTAAATTGCGACGCAACCCCTACTGCGTAAACCCTCCAAACGACTACATGTGATCACGTGACCAATAGTGGGTATAGAAAAACACAGCTACACACAGTCATGGTCAAATAAAGTGATCAACAAGGGAGTGCAGTTTTGGTCAAAATTATTCGTCAGAAATGATTTGATCAAGTATTGGTTTTGTCGTTCTATCTTACTGAATAAAATTCCCATCCAACATTTGCAGTGAAATATGTGTTCCACAGAATTAAAAAGCAAATGCACCACTTTATAACTTGAGCAACTATACACCATCGTGGAATCGCTCAGGAATCAAACCAGATCGCTCAGTGTTTGAGTGTATAAAACATCCCCTTTCGATACGATATTTGTTTATAAATTCATGCAACTCGAGAACATAGGGCCTTTTTGGATTGAAGAACTGCTTAAAACGCTCAAAAGTGTAATTAATACTTATGGAGGTCAACTCAGTTTTCCCGGGGTTTGCTCACTAAATTGAACAGCACCGCCGTTCCATTCATCTTACACAACTGGATCGCATGTCTAAATAAACTAAATAAAATGCTTTTTGCAGTGATGTAATAATATTTTTGATTGGTCTTGAGGAATATAGGGCCTTTTTCGATCCAATTGTTGAACTCCTTTCATATCTGAAGACGTGACCCGTAATGGGTATGTAGTAGTTAGTAAAGTCTGGCTCCATTGGTTTCCCGTATGCAGGCAACGAACACACTTGTTGTACTGGGCACTAGCCCAATACACTCATGCTTCCGTCCACGTGAAAGACGAAGCGAGTGACTCTGTTTTTTTTCGTCGGCGAAATCGCGAAATATACTGCTTCAATCTCAGATTTGTGTACAAGTAAAGGGATTTTATAAAAGTATTTATGTTCCGCTTCTTCTTTTAATCACTGCCATAAGTTAAATCTGTCTAAATATCCAGCAATTAAGTGTAAGAATTAACATCATCGCGATGGATCACCTCGTTATTTTTGAGAGGGGTAAACTGTGTGTGATGATGTATGTTTGCATTATCGACTGTATGATCCCGATTCCAATGAAGAGATCTAGATCTGGAGATGGATTGGAAGAACGGTTAACAGGTTCACAATTAACAATTATTTTTTATTTTTTGCTTTTTTCGGTAATATATAGCAAATTTTCTTGAAGATGTTTTCAAAGTGTTGAAATTATGCTGTTTTTTTTTTTTATAAAATATTTTTGGGAGAACAAAGTCAGTATCGGGTGCACAAAATTAGCAAGAAAAGGGAGGGCTAGATTGGTTTATCCTTTGTTGCTCAATGTCACAACCAACGCATCGGGGTTGTTGTTGCAACCGAGGAAGAACCAAACACTGCAGATATAAATTTGCACTCAAGCCAATCAAGATTATATTTACAAAATATTACCAATTTATTTACAACACAATTCTGCTCTCTGAGTTCCTTTCTGTGGCCACCGCTTAAACAACGAAATTCACGCCTCAAACTACAATAAATCCAACCCTCAAAATTCACTACTTCCAATCCACGAAGTCAGTCACCTCAACTCTTAGCTTTTGGAGTTACAGACTCCGAGTAATCTTAACTGGTTTCTCAGCTTCCTTGTTCTCGCTAAATTCAACAATATTATATATCAAATACTTTGCAAATTCTCAATGCTTCAACAATCTATCTCCAGTACTTTGCAAATTCTCCATAATTCGACAACATATCACAGTACTTTGAAACTTTTCAATAATTCGACCCCAATATGTCACAGTACTTGGTAACCTCTCAATAATCCAACAAGTGTTCAACAACTGTCTATTCTAAGGGTTAACCTCACTCCTTAGGCTCGTCAACTCTCTCGTTGAATCTACACTATCATAGTTCATCAATGTTCGTACAAGTGTTCATTGGATGTTCATCTTGGCATTCTTTCCCAGTTCCAGATTATCCAGTTCAATTGATGCAAAGGTTTCGCCTCTCCGGCTTTCTCATTCACCACCATAGCTCAGTGTATGTTGGCCGACATTCCCATGTGCTTTCTCATGTTACAGAAGCGTCAAATCCTCCACTCTCGGAAATTACTAGCCGGGTGGATAAGGGATATCTATAATAACTAAAAATGAACCAAAACTGTACAAGAACAAGGTCGCTAACATTATGGGATGGTATCGGCACGCTTTCCAATAAAACAATGACAAATTATCAAACTTGCAATTCTCCGCTTTTGGACCAACAATTCCTTTAAACAAAAATGATTTTACAACACAGTAGCTGTAGCCGCTGCACAGTAGCCAGTAGCGCTTGCCCCAGTAGTTGCACAGTAGCAGCTCGCGTTAGCACTATTTACAACAGCAAATCATGGCCCTATATTTTAGTGTACCACAAAATATACAAAACAACTATTTGCAACTGCTTCCATTAGTCAATATGTGACACTCAAATCGTTATCGTTATCGTTATCGTTATCGTTATCGTTACCGTTATCGTTATCGTTATAGTTATCGTTATCGTCATCGTTGTCGTTATCGTTATCGTTATCGTTATCGTTATCGTTATCGTTATCGTTTTCGTTATCGCTATCGTTATCGTTATCGCTATCGTTATCGTTATCGTTATTGTTATTGTCATTGTTATTGTTCAGTCTACTACAACAAGCATGACAATTATAACACTCTTTATTGTTTTCAGTTTGGAAATAATTATCAGGCTACATGCACTGTATTCATGGCTGTATGCGAGAACATTATCCGCTCTAGTTTTATTTACCCCCTTTATCTGGAATGGCTGTGACCGCACTGCATATTCATGAATATGTGTGTTTGTGCACACAAGTGTTGTGTGAAAGAGCAGGGGCTTATTTTCTGTCCGAAATGGGATAGATTATTAACATTAAAAATGGTTTCAGACACGTGATGATTTTTTTTTATCGTGATGTTTCTGAAGAAAAACAAATCCGTCACAGCTGTACTTGAAGCAAAAAATGTATTAGTTATGGCTGCATGAATGTGTCAACAGGAACTGAAAAGAAAAATAGATCGAACATTAAATTTTGTTTGTCGAAACAAAACAATTTACGATAGGTTGGATTGGTGGAATTTCTCCCGATTGTTTCTCTAGGCCGAGCCCGGTCATCTGTACCGAGCATAAACATTATGAAATCTTCCACGGAACAAATAATCTTCTCTGTAAATCACGAACAAGTAAGAGATCAAGCTGTCATGTTGGCGTCTTGTAACACTTCAAGCAATTGCTCAAAAACGCAATCAAAAAGTTGTTGTTGTATGAATTCGGCCCAATGATCTTGCCCGTATCGTAAAAATTTGATATATATAATTCACGATTTGTAACCCAAGTCGCAAACCTTGACAAAATATTGGTTTGCTAAAAATGATTTTCACAAGCTTACCATGGCATGAAAAGCTTTTGACAGCAATACCTTTTATAATCCTTTTTTTTTTTTTTTTTTTTTTAAGGCCTAAGGCATCGAAATGTTGTATCACCGCTACCGACGAGACGAATGACACGATGATCGGTGGGCCCTTACCCTTCAACGAGTACCTCATTGGGAAATACAGAGCCCTTGATAGAGGCACAAAAGGCTTTTACCTCTATCCCAAGCACGAGGAACAATCTAGCTATTACGACGACAGAACACCAACGGCAAACGGAAGGTATCAATTATTGATGTGCAACATAACTGATTTCTTATACGTATAAATAGTGCGGCCGTCGATTTCACCAACCCCTTTTTAACTTAGGATTATTTTTTTGGACTTCAGTATCCATAAACGTTAGGACGCATTGAACATACCATAAGTTAGGACAAGTTACTTGTCCTAACTCAAAACAGAATTAATCCCTAGCGTTTCGTGAAATCGGTTGCAAAACGCAACGCAACATTTTAAAAGTGTTTACAATAATTGAATGAAATGTTTCGCTCAGTGAATCAGAGTTCGAGTTAGACTTTTTGAAATTCAATCAGTCTTTGAAACTAAACCAATTCAAAATTAAAAATAAGAAGTAGTTTTATATCAAGTTATAAACCAAAACGGAAACTTACTGGGTAAATGTTAACTAGTTTTGTATTCAAACCCAAAATGTATTGAGATGTAGGCATAATAATGGGGCTGGTTTTAAAATACATTTGTTCACTAGATCGTTCATTATAAAGTCCCCAAATCAGGAGACTTTCCCGTCAGGTATTGATTAAGAACATGTTTATTACGCTCCTTTATCACAACATTTATATTCAATATTTCGGACAAAGATTAATAATTGGTCAATATACTTATCCCTCTTGGTGATTATGAAAATTGACAAACTCAATGGTGGTAACTAGACATTAGGTGTTTGTGAACAAACACAAAGCTGTTTCGTGTTCTTTTGCTTGGATTAAGTGCTACAATGATCCAGGAGTCTGTAACTGAAAACAAGTTTGAAAATTGGTTGTGTAATTCTTGAGATATGGTCCCACTTCCGGTTGACCCGGAAGAAGAGGTCAACTTGGGGTCACGGCTTTTCAAAGTTTATTTTAAATGCCTAAGAAGTCTATAAGAGTAACAAGATTGAAAATCGGTTGTGTAGTTCTTAAGATATGGTCCCACTTCCGGTTGAGCTGGAAATAGAACGAAGCGCCCCCTTCGACGAATAATGGCCAGGCCGCACAGTGCGCCCTCTTCGTTCTATATATTTTTGTTTCGTTCTATATATTTCTGATTCGATCTATATATTTATGTTTCGTCCCATATATTTATGTTTTGTTCTATATTATTTTTATATTATTATTTCGTTATATATCAATTATTATTTCGTTATATAGATATATATTTCATTCTATATATATTTTATTTCGTTCTATATATTTTGGTTACGTTCTATATATTTTTCTTTTCGTTAGAAAGGAAACTTTTCGGTCAATCCGGTATATTTGTTATTATTAAATACTCTTTTTGTATATGGTATGTATTATTGCAAAGCTGAACTCTTCCTCTTTAAAATGATACAACAATTGCAATGATTACATGTTGCTGGACTTGACCACGTTAATGAGAATGAGACAAAGTCACAAATCAAATGTGCCAAAATTAGCAATATTGTTGTGTTACTGTATGAATTGACACTGTAATTCAAACAAGCAAGACAACTTACTGATCTTAATCCACTTGATTGAGACTAGAAATTGGGTATAGAGCAAGACAACTTACTGATCTTAATACACTTTATTGATACAAAAAGTTCAGTAACGAGTGGATGATCCGAAGGCGTTGATAACAGCATGGCACCTTCTTCTCATGCTGCACACAAGTCTTGTGATGCGCTGATGATGAGGAATTGGCGTTCCATTCTTCATTAAGGAACCTGGTTAGGTCAGCCACAGTTGATGTGTTGGTGGTTCTGGCGCGGACAGCGAGGCCAAGCTGGTCCCACAGATGTTCCATAGGATCCAGGTCTGGACTGTAAGCGGGCCAATCCATCCGGTGCACCCCAACATTTTTCAGGTAGTCAATCACCAGTCGGGCTCGAGGGGGGCGAGCGTTGTCATCTTGAAAGATGGCGTTTGGTCCAAAGTCTGCAAGTATGGGACTGCATCCGGCTGTAGAATATCTTCTTGCAAATACCCATCAAACAAGGTGTTTTTCATGAGATGAGGGTAAATCGTGTCCGATGAGCTCACTGGTGAAAATCACTGTGTAATAGTTCTGAAAAGCTTGATCGGTTTGATTAATGAGCATTACCTATTGACCATTCACAGACAACGGTAATTTTGGCACATTTGATTTGTGACTTTGCCTCATTGTTATTCATGTAGACAAGTCCAGCAACATGTAATCATTGCAAATGTGGCATCATTTTAAAGAGGAACAGTTCAGCTTTGCATTGATATATACCATATACAAAGAGAGTATTAAGAGTCAGTTCAGGTAAATAATTGACATAGTTGCTCACGGTCAAAAAATGAATTTTTTTATACTTTGTGGGTGGGAGGGCCTTGGGGGTGCAAGTAAACAAAATTGCATTTTTAAATCCATATATAGCCCGTTGCCATGGTTACAGCTCATTTTTTCAACTCCACCCCACCAAAATGCAAAATTTTTTCAAAAAACCTTTTATATCACTACAAAGTATCATCCTTGGCCTTCCTTGAGAAAAAATTATTGCTTTAAATATCACCCTTGTGCTATTTTTGCATCATGCATTACAGTATGTTTTTATAACTTGCAAAATCGACATTTTTACCCTATTTTTGGACCCCAAAATGTCAACTTGCCAGGGGCCTCAGAAAATTCTCCTTTCGGCTGTGATTAGGGCAAACATTGGTCTTTCCATATCTGGTGTCAAAAACTTGGGCAATCGTATCCTGTTGTGACTTTTCAAAACTAAACTTTTTTCCCCCAAACGTGAAAAATGCCATTTTAAGGGTCTTTTCACACATATCGACATACGTGTCCACGGTAAAAAATAAGGAACATTTTTGTTATACTTTGTGGATGGTAGGGACCTGGGGTCCAAATAAACAACATTTACATTTCAAATCATAATATAACACGTTGCCATGGTAACAGTTTATTTGTTTTTAGGCCACTTTAGGCCGATTTGGGGGTCTGAAAAAACTGTTTTTTAGTTAATATTTACAACTCCACCCCACCAAAATCAAAAATATTTCATAAAACCTTTTTCATCACTACAAAGTATCATCCTTGGCTTTACTTGGGACAAGAAAATATTGCTATAAAATTCACCCTTTTGCTATTTTTTGAACATGCATTAGAATATGTTTTTAGAACTTGCAAAATCAACATTTTTACCATATTTTGGCCCTCAAAATGTCATTTTTTTTCAGGGGTCTCAGAGTATTTTCCTTTCGGTTTTGATCAGGTCCAAAATTTGTCTTTTTTTCTGGTAGAAAAACTTGGGCAAGTGTATCCTGATGTTAACAGTACTGTCTCAAAAATAGACTTTTTTCCCCAAACAGAAAAATACACTTTGATTTTGTTTTTTCTTCATACTGAATTTCGAACATTAAAAAGTAATAATTCTATCAATCTTGCAGCTTTTCCTAAGCACTCTATAGGCTTAGTGGATTACCCAACATTGATCAGGAACGATTGATGACCTTAATTTTAGATCTTGCCAGGCCCAGCCCCAATCATATTTCTTGACATTGCATAAAACAATGTTTTGTGATTAGCGCCTCTTTTTGTGAAAGTGTTCCCTTTCGGTTGTTATTGGTATTTTCATGTCTTCTGGGTAGAAACACTGTGTTTATTGTATCCTGTTGTGACTGATCATGCCTTAAGTATAGTAATTTTTCCAAAAGCAATGCATGCTTGTTAAAAATCTCGCACTGTTTCCATGCCCTTTGAGTAATGAATACAAAGTTTGTATATAATGGTATCCAACCAAACCATAACCAATGCTTTGAAACTGAGAGTTCTTGATTTGGCTACTTTACCTATTGTACAGGTATGATTCCCATTGCAAGTAGAGTGCGATGAGCATTCTTTACAGGTTGTCTTTAATACAGGGCCTACTCACCTTGGTCCCTGCCTGCTACCAAATGTAAAACTTTTCATAGAGATAGAGATCATAAACAATGTAGTTTCTGTGCTTGAGGCAGATGGTTTGGAGCATCCAATCATGTCCAACACAAATGCGGGAAATTAAAAAGCCTGCTTAAAAGTGTTGGAAAAATTTGCCAAGATCTTATTAAAAACAATGATACTAACGATTTGCATGACGAGCGTAAGAGATCATTTAAAAGGAACACGTTGCCAGGGATCGGTCAAGTTGGTCTTTGAAATGCGTTTGTAACCGCTTGTTATAAAATGCATGGCTAGAAAGATGTTTTTGAGTGATACTTGTCTGGATCATTATATTCTACTTTTAAAATATCTTTCTAATCATATGCATTTTGTAACAAACGTTTACAAACACATTTCAAAGACCAACTCGACCGATCCAAGGCAACGTGTGTTCCTTTAATGAAACAACACGGATAGAAGTTGTAAATACTTGCACCTGCTCAACATAAATAAGTAAGATGCATTTGCAGTGACAAAAGTTTATTCGGGCTAGTTTGATTATTTTTTCCATTCACTATCTTACTAGTTCATAATTAGCATATATGTCTCTGAGAACGATCAACAAAAAACATTGTCAAACATTACCTGCTGAACTCTTTTATTGTTTGCAACAGTACAACTGAAAGGAACCCCACCATGGTTGGGGGAACTGCTTACAGATGGCCAAAGCAGTTGAATTTGGACACAGTACTTGCTCACTTTTAGAGCCTCTTTGTTCTGATAGGGATGAAAATGTTTAGTTTGGTAGCGAGCAGGGGACCAAGAAGACTGTTAAATGTATACACAAGAATAGTAAAGAATGCTCATCGTACTACTTCTCTTCTTGCAATGTGAATCATACATGTACAACTAGGTAAAGTAGTCATGACAAAACAAGAACTCTCAGTGGCAAAGCATGGTTATAAACTTTTTATATGTTACTTAAAGAACATGGAAACAGTGCCATATTTTTTTAACAAGCATGCTCGTTTTTGTTTTTTATCAATTCAAACTAAGGGATAACTTCAAAAAGCATTTTTATTGTTTTTGGAAAAATTACCATGTTTGAGGCAGAAGTGTCACAATAGAATACATTAAACCAAAGTGTTTCTCCCCAGCAGACATGCAAACCATAATGATAGCCCAATCACAACCAAAGGGGAAATATTCTGAGGACCAATAATAAATTAAGACAGTACAAACTTTCTTGATGTGCAAGGGAAATTAAAAAATGTGACTTTCAAAAAAGAGGCGCTGTTCACAAAACTTTTTTATTTTGTTATGCAATGTCAAGAAATATGATTGGGCCTGGGCCGGGGTGGGGCCGGGGCAAATTCTAAGATTTAGGTCATTAACAAGTCCTGATCAATGTTTGGTAATGCACTAAGCCTACAGAGTGCTTATGAAAAGCTGCCAGATTGATGGAATTATTACTAACTTCTTAATGTTATAAATTCAAAATGAAGCAAATATTTCAAAATGCATTTCTCTATGTTTTCGGGGAAAAGGGTTTATTTTTGAAACAGTTCTGTTGCATCAGGATGCAATTGCCCGGGTTTTTCTTAACAGAAATAAAAAGACAAGTTTTGGCCCTGATCAAAACCGAAAGGAAAATATTCTGAGACCCCTGCAAAAATGAAATTTTGAGTGCAAAAAATATGGTAAAAATGTTGATTTTGCAAGTTCTAAAAACATACTATAATGCACGATCTTAAAACACCACAAGGGTGAAATTTATAGCAATAGTTTTTTGTCTCAAGTAAAGCCAAGGATGATAATTTATAGTGATGGAAAAGGTTTCATAAATATGCTTGTTTTTTGATGGGGTGGGTGGAGTTGTAAATATTAACTAAAACACAGTTTTTCAGACCCCCAAATCGGCCTAAAGTGGCCTAAAAACAAATAAACTGTTACCATGGCAACGTGTTAAATTATTATTTGAAATGTAAACGCTGTTTATTTGGACCCCAGGTCCCTACCATCCACAAAGTATAACAAAAATGTTCCTTATTTTTTACCGTGGACACGTTTATCGATACTATGTGAAAAGACCCTTAAAAAGGCATTTTTCACGTTTTTGGGAAAAAAGTAGTCTAGTTTTGAGGCAGTACTGTCACAACATGATACAATTGCCCAAGTTTTCGACACCAGATATGGAAAGACCAATGTTTGCCCTAATCACAGCCGAAAGGATAATTTTCTGAGACCCCTGGCAAGTTGACATTTTGGGGTCCAAAAATAGGGTAAAAATGTCGATTTTGCAAGTTCTAAAAACATACTGTAATGCATGATGCAAAAATAGCACAAGAGTGATATTTAAAGCAATATTTTTTTTTTTTCTCAAGGAAGGCCAAGGATGATACTTTGTAGTAATATAAAAGGTTTTTTGAAATAATTTTGCATTTAGGTGGGGTGGAGTTGTAAATATGAGCTAAAATCCAGTTTTTCAGACCCCAAAATCGGCCTAAAATGGCCCCCCAAAAAAAATGAGCCGTAACCATGGCAACGGGCTATATATGGAATTGAAAATGCAATTTTGTTTACTTGCACCCCAAGGCCCTTCCACCCACAAAGTATAAAAACAAATCATTTTTTGACCGTGAGCAACTATGTCAATTATTTACCTGAACTGACTCTTAAATAATAACAAATATACTGGATTGAAAAAAGTTTCCTTACTTTTTGTGAGCAGTTTATATATGTTGGTTTCATTCTATATATATTGGTTCCATTCTATATATATTGGTTCCATTCTATATATATTGGTTCCATTCTATATATATTGGTTCCATTCTATATATATTGGTTCCATTCTATATATATTGGTTCCATTCTATATATATTGGTTCCATTCTATATATATTGGTTCCTTTCTATATATATTGGTTCCATTCTATATATATTGGTTTCGTAGTAAAGTCATAAACGGCGCCCCATAGACTTATGATTATTTGATTTGGTTGGTTTCTTGAGTTCATGACAGTATTTTAAGAGTCCATTGTCATGTGACAAACTACTCAAGGATAAAAATCCTTGTATTTGGTTGGTGGTTTGATGTTTGGTCTAGCACGAGTGGATTTTACTGAACTCGTAACCACCACACTCTGCACCTACGATCACGATTTTCCGCTTAATGTGCGAGCGCGGATTATAATGTGCGAGCTTGGAAGCACACAAACAAAATAAATCCCTGCTAAGCAGTGTATATCGCTTGAAGTAAGCGCATAATGCACTGCTTCTGCTAAGCACTGAATCTTTGCTTCCAGAGCAGAGAATGACATGGGCCCATTCGCACAAGATTTTTCATTAAGCAAGTTCCCATCATGATAGGCCTGGTGGGCGACTAAATTACTACTCGACTAGTCGCACCTCAAGCCCAACTATGACACTTGTCGAGATAAATTACGGATTCTCAAGACTTTTGCCGCAATGTGTTGCAAGCGCAACATTATATATGTTGTTGCGAATAGTAAGAAGCAACACAACTGTTTCACCAGAGAGGTATTCGGGAAAATTTTTGTAGTCAACATTTGAGCACGATTATAACGGAGTAGAGAAAAATAGTAGTCGCGACTCAAATAATAATTTTGTAGTTGCGACTTTAACACTAAAGCACACTAGTCGCCCCTGCCTACTTTTGCACAAGTAAAGCACGGGTATTCTCATGCGAATGCAAATCAAATTTTTAAGTCACTGTTGTTTTCGCAGTGAAAGTTTCGCAGGAGTTGAGCACGTAAGCGCTGCGATTCTTTCCTTTAAAAGCCATTCGCCCAGGACCAACTTTTTAAACACAAAAAGCAGCTAAACACAACAAATACATGTACAAGTTGTGAATCAAGGTATTCTGCTCATCTGCAATTTTTAAAGCAAAATGTTAAGCATAAGCAGCTCTATAACATTGAGCCACTCAACCACCAGAGAAACGTCAGCATAACAATATCTCTGCTTTTGTATTCCTGTCAAAGAGTTTGTGTTTGTCATGGTCTAATTTAAGAAAGTAAAGCAAAATACTGGAATAAGTTTAGGCAAATGGTCCCCGGCGCAAACAAGGTGAGTCACGGTTTATTTTCGTCATCCACGCTCGTCGCCTGAAACGAACTCGGTCCACGTCGGGTACCGGTCAACTCGGTCCCAAATCAACTCGGTCCAAGTCAAGAGCTTAATACGTTGACAATTTTTTCACTCATTTCTCAAAAACTACAACACCACAGCAGGTAATATTTTAAGGGAAGGTTTCAACTACCATTATCTTCAAACTGGTTAAGTTTAGTGTACATCTTTGGACACGATGGTGTGTCGTCGTCGTCGAAAACCCCTATTTAATTACGCACGTTCATTTGAACGAAAACCCTATACCTTTGTACTTTGTACAAGCACAAAGTAATGTGTACGGAAGCCGGTTAGAAAGTAATGGTTCCTGAACAGTGGTAGTAAAACAGAATGAGT